>NW_019154093.1:73387242-73402885 GCF_002288905.1 Enhydra lutris kenyoni | reverse complement strand
TGGGGCTCGATCCCAGGACCCTGGGATCATGACCTGAGCCGAAGGCAGAGGCTTTAACCCACTGAGTCACCCAGGCGCCCCTATTTACTTATTTTAGAGAGAGAGAAAGTACACAGTGGGGAGGGGCAGAGGAAGAGCGAGGATCTCAAGCAGAGTCCCTCCTGAGTTCAGAGCACAATGCGGGCCTCCATCCCACAACCATGCGATCATGACCTGAGCCGAAATCCAGAGTCGGATGCTTAACCGACTGAGCCACACAGGCACCCCTGGCCCTCTTTTTAAAAAGTTGTGTGTTTGTTTGTAACATTTTATCTGATGGCGTGAAGAGGAAGAATTCAAGTAGCGTGTGGCCAATCCATGAGAGAAGCCAGGTGTGAGAGAGTGCCAGCCGGAGGTCCGCCAGTGTGGGAAGCAACTAGGAAACCACCTTAACATTCAGGTTAATGCTCTCAGACCACTACCCTGCTCCCCTCTGTTCTGAACTCATGCTTCCACATGCCAGAACCCTCTCCTCTACAACATTCCAAGCTATGTGGGACTTGGATGTGGTCAAGGTGGCGTGGGCTTCCCTTAGCTCTGTATCCCTCACCTGAATCCTGGCACAACCAGAGTGAGAATCATGAAGTCATTGTCTGAGGCTCCAACAGCCGTATATATGTGATCACCGGCCACCTCCCAGCCTGGAAAAGGAGAGGGGAGAGTCAGTGCCCCAGGGGTCCCAGGTGCAGGGAAACATACACCCAGCTGACACTCTGAGAGAGAGAGAGAACACCTTCCTTTGAGGCGTCCAGATCCGCCACCAAAGCAAAACCATGTTATCTATCCTGCTACTTTGGTCGAAGACTCTGAAGATCTCAGAGCAAGTCCTTTGGAGTGTGTGCACATGGTTGCTAGCTCTGGTTCTATCTATAAAACTAAGATCTGGCAGAACGAACGTCCGTGGGGAGTGGAACATTCCAGAGGATGCATGGAGTGATTAGCTCATTTTTCTGAGGATATCACTGTTATGAAGAAATGTGAAGCGGGAAAGCTCCAGTCAGCAGGGAGCTGACAGCTCACTGACTGCAGTGAGGAGGTACTTACCAGTCATGCCCTTGTACTCAAAGTTGATCCCACTGAGGACGGTGGTTTCCATGTTCGAGGGCAGCGTGTTCCACCATTTGTATTCGAATCCCATGGCTGGCTCAGTCCCAGCTGGACAGTGGCTGCAATCTGGGGGAACCACAAGATCCGTGCCTTCAGCAACAAGGCCGCAGCCACCCCGATGGGAGCTGCTGTCCCTCAGACAAGGGACAACAGTGGTGGGCAGTGTGCACATTCCGCTGACCGCTCTGAGTGCCACGCCGCCCACCCAGGTAGGGGACGTGGGAATGGACAGGACGCAGACAGAGAGGTTACCAGAGCCGTTGGAGTAAGAGCCGTAAGGGCAGGGCTCGCAGCTGCTGTTGTTGGTTTTGAAGAAGCCCGGGTTGCAGGGCGGGCAGCGGGTCTTCACCCCGGAGGCAGGCAGCTTCACGGCCCCTTCTAGATCCTCACCGCAGATCTTCGGCTGGGCCCATTTGTACATGAGCTGGGTCTGCAGAAACGGATGAAGAATGGCTCAGCCTGTGTGGGATTTAACACATCTTTAGAGTGGTGGTGGTAGGGGGGGACTCTGGGCTATGATGAAAGTTTCATGAGGGTAGGGGACCTCCTTCTGGTCACCAACATATTCCATGCTCCTGGTCCAGAGCCCAGCACATGGCCGTGCTCAGTAAATATCCACTGAGTGTTGCCTGCATGAAGAAGGGTATACTCAGCGAGGACATGTGTGACAGGGAGAAGGGAAGGACCAGTTGTCTCCAGAGAAAGCTCTGGTTCCAATGTAGCATCCTATGACTACCAAGGTCACAGGAAAAGTAGCTGATGAAAATCCCAAAACATAAAAAGGGATGTCCCCATGTGTCTTCCAAGTATTTTCCTTGCTTTTGCATTTATTCAGTAGACATGTATAGAAGCCTACTACACTTGTGTGCCAGAACTGGGGGCTCAGCAATGAAAGAGACATGGCTCCTTCCCTTAAGGGGCTCACCATTTAGCAAGGACAATAATCGTGTAAGAACGATCTGTGTGGGTGGATGGATACTGTCTTGATGGGACATCAAGACAAAAGGGACAATGTTGGCCAAGGGCTACAAACTTGCAGTTATAAGACCAGTAAGTTCTGGGGCACTAAGTTGCATCAAGGTGATTACAGTTAATAGTACTATACTACTGTATATACCCAAGAGCTGCTTAGAGAGTAGATCTTAAATGTTTTCACCACAAAAAAGGATAATTATGTGATATCATGGAGGTGTTAATTAATGCTATGGTGGTCAGCATTTTGCAATATATAAGTATATCAAATGAATACAGTAGACACCTTAAACTTACATAAAGTTATGCATCAGTTACATCTCGATGAAGCTGGGGGTAATGGGAAGAGGAACGGTCAGCCATCAGATCAGTGGACAAGGAAAACATTGTATCTGTCACTCACTAGGGCCATCCCTACTCTTTTGATGGAGGTATGGGATACAGAAGAGGGGATGACCTGGGGAGGCTCCTGGTTCGGCAGGGGAAAGCCACCTGTGTGGCCCTTGGGCCAAGTCAGAGATAAAAGGTATAATCTGCAAGAGGGGATTGCATTGAAGGGAAGATGCTCTGGGCAGCCTGGCAATGCATCTGAAAAGGTGGACCGATAAGGCATCCGTCCACTTTACTCAGCATAAGAAAAGACAAGTCTTAAGAGAAGCCTGTGCTGTCTTGGGTCCTGGGGCTCCTCTCCCGACCCTCTCCGTTCCACCGTGAAGAGACTCCTCCCTGTGAAGAGCAGCCAATGGCCAGAGCCCCAAACTTGGGCTCTAACCTGGGTGCTCTCTCCCTGCTTGTCCCCCGAGTCTGATGGAGAGAAGGATCTGGGGAGCAGGAACACTGACTGGGGCCATCTCCTGGAGCAGCACATGCAACAGACCCGGAGGACTGGTCAACCTGGTCCCTGGGGAACCACCAAGGCACGGCAAAGACCATAAGGGCGATCATGGGAGTGGACTCGAGTTATGGCCCTTGATTTAAAAATACAGTTTAGAAGACAAAATGTAAGCATGAGACTGAGCAGAGCCAGTGCAGGCATGAGAGCTCTGCGAGGCCATCCTGATGAACGCATATTCATGTGCACTCATGCTGCAGGGCTCCTCCCCTGAGCCTTGGCTGGGCTGCCAGGCAGAGCAATGGCTCTGGCCCCGCTGAGCATCCAGAGGCCCCAGGCTGTTCAGGCAAGGGCAGACACCCAGGCTGGCAGGCAGCAGAGCTCGCTGTGGCTCCAGAGGGCCTTGGCTGGAGGCTGGGAGGGAAGATACTGGAGCAGAAGGAAACAAAGACCACCACATTCAGCCACATGTTATGCCGAGGGGGGTGAAGAGCAGCAGGATTCAACATCCCCATTTAATGCCAAGAAGATGAAAATGATTTTTACAAGGTCGTACAGAATCCCAGACACTGCACAACGAAGGTAAAACTGACGAGCTGTGTAGCCATTCTCCCTCGGCTGCTGGGGGAGAGAATGATGCTCGAAGCACGAGGGCAGGTGTGGGGAGGGGTGGGGAGTAGGAGAGGATGATGAAAAGCAATCAATCACTGCGAAGGACCAGACTTTATCCCATGCTTATCTGGCAAGAGGAGAATTCATCCAGCCGCCCAACCAGCAAACACTTATGCATCCTAATAATAGCCAAGCTTATGCTTAACGCTGAATGCAAATTTCCCAACTTCTTTCTTTCTGAGAGGCTGTGGTTTAGGGAAACAGACAATTCATCTGGAACCTCTGATCTAAGACAAATCCTTCCACTCGTGCCCCTGAGCCATCCCAGTTCACTTTCTCCTGTTTCTCAAATTTGCTGGACACAAGTCGGCCTCCTCCACACGTGCTGTGTGCTCTGCTCGGAAACCACTGTGGCCACCCCTTGTCTCACTCAGGTCTCTGTTCAAATGTTAGGTCCTCAAATGTCATCCCAACCCTCTCTAAAACAGCATTGCCACCCTTTGTCATTCTCTGTCTTTTCATCTTTTCTTAATTTTTTGCTTCTACTCACTACCATCTGATATGCTCTTATTTATGTTTTATCTGCTGTCTCTCTTTCCACTTGCTCCCCAGCAAGAATGAAGCCCCGTAAAAGTAGATGTTCCCCCACCCTGTTTGGTTAACTGCTGTATGGGAGGTACCAGGCACAGTAACTGACTTTTGAACACGTGACCTCTCCTGGCTCCCCAGTCCCAGTCACGGCTCTCCCGGCTGCCCCCAGGCCCCTGGACATCCTCCTCCTGTTCTCATCTCTCACCTTCCCTCCCAGGACAGTGAGCTCTGGGAGGGCAGGAGCCTTCATCACGTCAGGGACCCCCAGCCGGGGTACAAGGCCTGGCAGAGCATTTGTACTCAAATCACGCCTGCTGACTCAGAGGTGACGGAGACTACAAAGGAAAGTCTCTCTGAGGCAGAAAGCCTGGGGGAAAGAAGGACCAGCAGAGACAGAACAGTCAGCCCATTCTCCAGTGAGACAGGAAATGGGAATGAATTCCCTTTGCCAGCCGACAAAAGCAGTGCTGAGGGGACAGGTCTGATGAGTTCCATGAGGAAATAAGAGCACGTGGCAGGCATGGCCCAGAGGCACCAAGTGAATGGGAGAAACCAAGCAAAAGAAAATGCAATGGCTTTTTTGCAACAGAGCATGTGTGAATAAGCAGTGGAACAAATGGGGCAAAAACAGTTTCTGACCTCAAGATGAAAGAGGCCATCTCGCTTTGCCTCCCCACTCCCCCTCCCAGGCCCTGGGGTCCCCACAGAGGTCTGTGGGATTTTCTCCCGTGCCAGCTCCACTGACTTCTGGAACCCCAAATGTAGTAAAGCCCAAGGAGCGGGCAAAGGAGCTATCTGGGGGCCAAGGGGCTCCAAGACCATGCTACCCACCTCTCCGTTGGCATCACAGGCTGTGTGAGTATAGAAGTAATCTTTGTCCGTGCAGGCCGGGCGCACTTTGCAGGAGGAGGATCCCTTCTCTAAATTGTAAAAGCAAGGACAAATAAGCGAAGTCACATAAGAAAGCAGAGCTCTTCACCACTCGCTCATGACCCTAGGACCTCCAAGACCCTGGGGTACGGCACAACACAGGTATTGCAGGAAGAAGAAAATCCAGCCCACCCACCCTTCGTTCTGCCTCGCTTCCAGAACCTAAAGCCCCGCTCAGATACCCCCTTTGCACCTGTCCCTGGTGCTATGAGAAGGCACTGGCGGGCAGGGCATCAGGAAGGGGACGCGCCAGCGGGCCAGTGAGGGGGGTGGGGAACTGGAGACAGCATCTTCCAGGCTAACCACAACTAACGCGGTTTTTTTGAGACCTGTCATGTTCCATGTGCTTCATAATCCTGTGCAGGTGGTTTTTCTACTCCTGAAGGATTAAAGCAAAACTTAGGAAAGCTTAGGAGAGTGCCTTCATACTCTTATTCCAATTCCTTCCCTGCATTTTCTCTGAATATCTCCCTCCAATGAAGGCCTTCCACCTTCGGCTTTTCCCTTTCTCAAGGCACCCACCCTCCACAAATAAGGTGGTAATTTCCTCCGACTCCACTTAAGACAAAGAGTTTCCCCTCCCCCAAACATCCTGCCACTGTCTCTAACCCTTGACCTGTTCCTAATAAAAAAGGTATCAACTATCATTTGATTTATTCTACTCTCCGTATGTTAGCTCTGCTTTAACCCTGTGAATGCTTGGATGGCAAGAACTATTTCAGCTTGTCCCTCTTTAAAGCATTGGACTTCACCTTTTTGGAATTATAAACATTTTGAGAAATTGAAAAAAAAAGACCTGTTTCATTTTTCCAGAAAAATATATGTAACTTATGCAAATGAATTTTTAAAACTTTCCAGGGAATTTATTTTCTCCAGAATGAAAACCACTGCTCGGGGCGCCTGGGTGGCTGAGTCATTGAGCGTCTGCCTTCTGCTTCGGGTCGTGATCCCAGAGTCCTGGGATTGTGCCCCACGTGGGGCTTGTGCTCAGCGGGAAGCCTGCTTCTCCCTCTCCCACTCCCCCTGCTTGTGTTCCCTCCCTCACTGTGTCTCTCTCTGTCAAATAAATAAATGGAATCTTAAAATCTTAAAGAAAAGAAAAGAAAAGAAAACCACTGCTTCGTAGAGGACTAGTGCAGCACTATTACTACTGCTCCTGTCACTGCCATTTCTCAGGTGACTGCTGTGTCACCTGCAGGCAAGCATTTGATACAAGTGCGCCATCCTCTCTCCGTAGATTACCTGACAGGCCATGTGATAGACTGAAATGAGAGTTTTAGTCATACGATCTGGGTTTGGATCCCGCTCCATTTAGTAGCTGTGTCACTTTAGGCAAGTTACTGAAACTCTCTGACACGTAAAGCTCTCATTCGTAGAGCGTGAATAATATCTACCTTACCTGAGCCAGCACATTCTTGGTGCATTGGAAGTAGGGGCTCACTAAATGCTGGTAACTATTACTCCCTGTGTTTGTGGGAATTATTTTTATTTGCTAACTGTCATGAGATCAAAAAAAAAAAAAAAAAAGATGTGTTTATTTGTTTAAGAGAGAGAGAGAGCCCAGGGGAAGGGGGCAGAGGGAGAGAGAGAATCTCAGGTAGACTGCTTGCTGAGCGCGGAGCCCAGCCTCATGACCCGGAGATCATGACCTGAGCTAAAGCCAAGAGTCTGATGCTCAATCTGCTGAGCCACCCAGGCGCCCCTTGTCATGGGATTTTATCTGTCTATCTATCTATCTATCTATTTATTTATTTGACAGTGAGAGACGGCAAGAGAGGGAACAAAGCAGGGAAAGTGGGAGAGGGAGAGCTGGCTCCCCACTGAGCAGAGAGCCCGATACGGGGCTGGATCCCAGGATCCTGGGATCATGGCCTGAGCTGAGGGCAGGTGCCTAACAACTGGGCCACCCAGGGGTCCCTTGTCATGAGATTTTAAATAAGGATTGAAAGTTTCTTTCTCTCCCTTCCAGTTAAGTCTTATTTCTCAACTGATCCTTTCTTCTTTCTGAGGCACCAAATGAGTTCCTAGATCAGAGAATCTCCTAGTTACACCCTTGTTGGCCTGCCCTGGGGAGCTCCCTCCACCGCGTGTTCCCACACCTCTTCTGCTCCTGTCTGATTCGCCTGGGCAAGAGGGAGCTACTGCCTGAGGAACAGCTGGAGTCTTCTCAGCTCATTGACTTGGTTAACAAGCAGAAGGCCCCATTCAGCACAGAGGGATCCAGGGATTCCTGCTTTTGACAACCTGGGCCAGGAGGAATTTGGAAGGAGATGCTGAAAACACACCATTTCCCAGGATCCAGCATAGAGGGTCTAGCAGGTTGCAAGTTCCACGTTAAAAAGTACATTTTACACAAGGACTTTTCTCTGCTTATTCAAATATTTGCTCAACCTGATACCCCAGCTCCAGGTTTCAGCAAAAGTGATCCAGCTGTTTACACACTTGATGATTGCTAACCTAGTTTTAATAAATGATTAACCCAAATGCTGAGCCGGACCTCACTTCCCTAGCTCAGGTTTCATCAAGGTGTTGAAGTTGGGTACTGGTCAAGTTTGAAAGATCTGCCTAGATGTTCGGGCAAGGGAGCAAAAAGTGATTCTTCTAACGTTGGCCCAGGGAGCAAGACTGCGAGAAGATAAAGTTTATCACGGGGGCTTGGGTTTCTCTCTCCGAGCTTTCCTCTTCCTTTCAGGACTTCTCCCCACCCCAAGGAGTATAATGTCCTCTCATTCAGATCCATTTCATCAAAGGGAAACATTCCCCTTGGTGACTGAATCATCTAATGAAGGCTTGGTCCAGCTCAGATACCCCCTCAACCTCTCTGAGCTGCCCTTTATTCTTTTATACACAAGGAGATCACTCCTGCACTCCAGTAAATTGTAAAGTACTATCCAAGTGACTTGTTATCACTGTTATCTATGCTAAGAGTACTTTCATGGAAAGAGAGGACAGCTGGGATAAGCCTCAATGGAAATGAACACAGTTGACCCTTGAACAACAAAGGTTTGAACCAGGAGGGTCATTTTATATGTGGAACACACACACACACACAGAGTACAGTATTAGTATTGTAAATGTATTTTCTCTTCCTTATGATTTTCTTTCTTTTTTTTTAAATTTGTTTGACAGATCACAAGTAGGCAGAGAGGCAGGCAGAAAGAGAGAGGAGGAGGAGACAGGCTCCCTGCTGAGCAGAGAGCCCCATTGAGGCTCAATCCCAGGACCCTGGGATCATGACCTGAGCCGAAGGCAGAGGCTTTAACCACTGAGCCATCCAGGCGCCCCGCTTATGATTTTCCTAATGACATTTTCTTCTCTCCAACTTCTTTTACTGTAAGAATACAGTATGTAATACATAAAACATACAAAATGTGTATTGACCAATTGTTTATCAGTAAGGCTTCTGGTCATTAGTAGTTAAGTTTCTGGAGAGTCAGAAGTTATTGTCCCTGTATTGTTCAAGGTTAAGCTGTGATAAAATTAGTGCTTACTACAATGCCAGGCACTGCTCTAAATCTTTCTCTGTAATAGTCAATTGATCCACACAATAACCCTATGAGGTAGATGTGATTATTGCCATTTCCATTTTATGGATGAGGAAACTGAGGCACAGACAAGTGACCTGCCCAAGGTGGCAGAGCTAGTAGGTGACAGAGCAGAGATCTGAACCTTAGTAATTCAGTTCTGGAGTCCGTGCTCTTAAACCCCATGCTATTCTACTAGGAAATGAATTCCTAATATTGAACATAACACAAAGGAATTCTTCTTAACGATCACATTTTAGGTATCAATAAGAAAGATGCTTTTAGTCAAGCCTTTGTCCTTAACTTCTGCATTCCCATTAGCTCCATCTCAGTCTAGGTCTTAGATACCAGCATGATGCCTGTTGAGAAATCTCCGGACTGTGGCCTCTGCTTCCAACTCTTTCCTTCCTCATCCATTTTCCCAATGGCAGCTAGAGTGGTCTTTCAAAATCAAGAGCCAAATCACATCACTCCCTAGCTTAAAATTCTTGAACGGCCCCCACTGCTCGCAGAATCAAATCCCAAATGTTCAGCAATGGCACATAAGGGCTGGTCCATAGTCTGTTCCCTGCCCACCTCTTAGCCTTGGATGCTAGTTCTAAGTCAGCTCCTGCCCTGCTGAGTTTCTCCAAGACCCCCAAGCCTTCTGGCTTTGGCTACACTCCCTCCAGAACATCCATCAAACCACCGACTCCTCTTTCAAGACCACTGCCACTGAAGACTTTCCTGCCTCCCCACAGAGGACTGACCATGTCCCTTCTCTGCCTCTACTGTGCACTACACTCAGAGTTCCTATCTGAGCAGCCACTGCACAATGCACTTACCACACTTAGGTGCTCCTATAACTACATTCCCACTTTTCGACCTAAGCCGGAAGGCAGGCACCAGCTCCAACCAAGCCCAGGCTTTGGCACCCACAGGCACTCAGGATTTATTCGTAAACGGATGACTAAATGCTCTCAGGGTCTTCTGTCCCTCCCTTTATGCACATTCCATCACAGGCTCTGATCAGATTTCTGCATTTCCCCGGCCTCCCACGGACCCTGTATTCTGGAAGAGTCAAGTCATGATAAAAACTCACTTTCTCTTCAAAGAGGTGGATTGAGAAATGGGTAGCAGAAGGAGAACAGACTCTGAAGGACTCAGACTCCCAACCCAACACTTTCACAACAGCTCTCTGGATAACAATTAATTTACATACAGAGTTGATCAAAACATTCCCAGACGGGTTTTCTAGAGCCACCTTGCCATTCAAACCCTTGAACAACTGCTGGGCTAGCAAGGCAGCTGGAGACAAAGACAAACAAGGGCGCCATTGATAGAGCACGGAAGGAGAATAAGAAATTCAAGTGGAAAAACAGGAATGTAGACTTACAGATTAAAAACTTCCCTCAAGATCTAAACATTCCTGTTCTTGCTGAAAACTACACTCATTTGGCAAGATCTGTGTCGATAAATAGGACTTTTGTTTTAGAAGTAGCATAGAAATAAGCAGTTCACAGGGTCAATGGCTGGTCTCGGCTGGCTGGGCAAACACATCACGCAATGCCTGTGTGAAGGATGGGTTTGTCTATGGACAGATTTGAGGGTCTGCTTGAGGGAGAGCCTTGAGCTGGGGGTGTGTGTGTGGCTCTGTGTAAGAAAGGAAAAATGGAATAGTTATGGGCTGCCTGGGAAGAGGGTCCTCTGGGGGGACTGCCCACCTTACACCAGAGCCCTGTGGCCCTGGGACTCCCTCACAAGCCCAGGTTCTCTTTCTTAAATTGGGATACTTCAGGAAGCTATTCAGAGACTGTAGCCACAGGCTGCTACACCTGTCCCCTTATTTGCCCTCAGAATGCTGATTTGTTTGTTTGTTTGTTTGTTTAGAGAAAGAGAGAGAGAGCATAAGAGCATGCAAGCGGGGTCTAAGTTGGGGTGGGGGGGATGGGGGAGGAGCAGAGGGAGAGGGAGAGAGAATCCCAAGCAGACTATGCTGAGTGCCAAGACAGTGGCATTGTGGGGCTCAATCCCACGACCTGAGATCATGACCTGAGCTGAAACCAAGAGTCAGATGCTCAATGGACTGTGCCACCAGGAGCCCCCGAACACTGGTTTTTAAACTATGTTCTAAGGAAGCCTTGATTTCCTGAGAAGGCCTTTGAATTCAGTGGATCATCACACTGATAAAAGATTGTAACTTCCAGCTTTAATCTTTGCTATCAAAACATTTTGCTCATCGGGGCACCTGGTGGTCCAGTCGGTTAAGCGTCTGCCTCTTGATTTCAGCTCGGGTCATTATCTCAGGGTGGTGGGATCGAGCCTGGCTTCTGGCTCTGCACTGCAGAGGAGTATTCTTGTCCCTCCTCCTCTGCTCCCCCACCCACCCACCCTAGCACCAACTTGCTCTCAAATAATAAATAAATAAAATCTTTTAAAAAAATACTTTGCTTGGGGTGCCTTGGGTGGCTCAGTCGTTAAGCATCTGCCTTTGGCTCAGGTCATGATCCCAGAATTCTGGGATCGAGGTCCGCATTGTGCTCCCTGCTCAGTGGGAAACCGCTTCTCCCTCTCCCACTCTCCTGCTTGTGTTTCCCCTCTCGCTGTGTCTCTCTCTGTCAAATAAATAAAATCTTTAAAAAAAAAATATTTTGCTCGTCAATGCAGCCTCATGGCTCTTCTAACCTAACTCTGATAATAGCTGTTATGAATTAAAATATATAAATGTATAACTTTTGCTTACTGTATCTATTATTTATAATTATAATCTTATGTAAGATTTCATTTATACAGGGGCACCTGGGTGGCTCAGTGGGTTAAAGCCTCTGCCTTCGGCTCAGGTCATGATCCCAGGGTCCTGGGATCGAGCCCCGCTTCGGGCTCTCTGCTCAGCGGGGAGCCTGCTTCCCTTCCTCGCTCTCTGCCTACTTGTGATCTCTGTCTGTCAAATAAATAAATAAAATCTTAAAAAAAAATTTCATTTATACAAATTTCACTGCTTAGGGGAAAAAAAAAGATTGCAACCCCTTTCCCTAACTTTCCTAATCCCTCTAGCCCTGACCTGCTTTTTCTTTTTGCCACAGCACCCTGCGCCATTTACTGTCTACCATACTATAATTTATTATATATTTATTATCATTCTTGTTTATTGTCTGTCTCCCCCTCCCCCCACCAGAATGTAAATTCCGTGAAGATAGGGTTTTGTTTGCTGTTGTAGTCTAGGCACCTAGAATAGGACCCAGCAGATAGGAGAGGCTCACCAACTACTTGTGAATGATTTCACTTTTGCTTCCGGAGTGATGGGTGGAGTATGGATCAGCAGGGTTCTTCCAGCGTCCAGGAGCAGGGGTTCACGTAGAGTCATCTTCAGCATGGCCAGAAGGATGGTTCTCCTTCCTGTTTCTCCCCTTGGTTGTTGGTACCCGCCCCTCCCCCAACTCTACCCGCCCTCAGGAACCTCACCTGAGTATTTGTCGGGGTCACACTGGTGGCAGGAAGTTTCCCCCTTATTTGAATAGGAGTTGGCTGGGCAAAGTTCGCAAAAAGAAGAGCCCTGCTTGTCTGCATACGTGCCAGGTTTGCAGGGAAAACATTCTGAAGTGTAGGCCACCCCTAGGGAGGAAGAACGGCATGGAGAACATGGAGAAGCAAGGGTTGAGCCCTGAGACTGAGCCCTCTGGGGGTTGACACCCAGTCCCCCCCCCCACTCCCCCGAGTCAGGAAGTCCACAGACCCCAGGCCTTGCTCCCTTCTCGGTACCTGTTATGGCGATGTTTCTCACCAGCACGGGCTTGGAGATTTTGGACCACACTGAGAACGCTGTGGTTCTCCAATAGAGGACATTATTGCCTCGATTTAGCTCGACCTAAGCCACAAACAGGAAGACAGATATCCCTAATCCATGGGGTTAGCCTCTGGTAGGGACCTGTCCTCTTACCGGCTGCGGGGCGGCACCTTTTTTGATTCCCTCCCTGACCTTCTTCAGCTTTACCTTTCCACCCAGCTCAGCTTAGCTCCCCTCTGCTTTGAAGCCTCCTCTTAACACCCTCTCGTGGCCTCTCCCTCACCCACATATACCATGAGTATCTCCAAGGTGAGACCTATGAAGGGGCCTAAAAGGACTGACAGGAGTGGTGAGTGGAGTTCCTGCATTCTTCTCTGGTTCTGTGTATCCACACCCCATCCCCAGAAGACCTGGGCCTTAGAGCTGGCAAGCTGCTGATCCTTGGGGTCAGGCCACGTGTGCAAGTCATCTCCCACCCATACTCTGTCAACTCAAGAGGACAGAAACTACAACGTCCTCATTGGGTCAGACGCCTGGCCTCTAGGGACGGAGAGGTGGGAGCCTAGACTGGGAAGAACCACCCCTTGGAGGAAAAGCCCACGGCCCCTTTGCTGGTATCCCCAGGAAGGGCTCCAGGGAGGCTGGCAGGATACTCACACTGTGGAACTCCCATCCTTTCTCTGTGGTTTTCATCCACCTGGAGTCATCTACATTGGGCTGGCATTGGTCATTCTGAACCTGAGGAGGCAGGAGTTTGGGAAGAGAGTCTCAGCTTTCCAAGAAAATGGGTTCCTTACCCGCCCTGCTATCACAGCCTTCCAGAGGGCCCTTCTTATGGGAGAGGAACTGCCAATTTCCTTTAGGGACTGAGGTCAGAACACGAGACTTGAAGCAGGGTGGGAGCTAGCTACTCACACAAAACATCGGGACATCAATGCCAAAGAAATAACTTGGAACTCAGAAGCCTTTATACACTTTTTAATGTCTGCATGGTCAGAATGCCTAGAGTCTCCAGGACCCTACTCTTTCCCTTCAGAGGCCCCCATCTTCTTTCTCCTCGCCTCTCGAAGTCTCAGCTCATTTTGTCCACAGTTCTCTCCAGAGGGAAGACCACTGTGGAAAATTCCCAACCAGAAATACGTTTGCGATTCCTGTCAGTGAATCTGAGCCCTGGACAGTCTTTACCTCCCATCCTCCCCCGGTGACGGGGGCTTACAAAAAACTCAAAGATGATGCTGGAGTCTGGGTAGTAGTACTCAAAGTTGACTGTGCCAGACTGCTTTAGGTTGACGGCGTACATCAGCGTGGCTGTGCATTCATCCGTGTTGGAGGAGATGTAGTCACCAAGGGGAACCCACTTGGACCTGTGAGGAAACAGAAGCCATGTTCATCAGCGGGGTCACGGCCCTCCGTGCTTTGTGTGAAGTGCAGGTCTCACGCCCTGCTGGGTCTCTGAGGAACTCCAGACTTGTGATTCACAGATGGGAATTTAGACATGAACAAGAGTGACCTCCAGATCAAAGAGCTTGGGGATACAGCGGACTCAAGGAAGACAGGTGGGTGCAACCCCACATTCTACAGAACTATCCAGAAGATAGATGCCAGGTGTTGTGAGGGGAAGAGGGGTAACATTTATTGGTTGCTTCTTATCTCCCGGGTACTGAACTACAGTGTTTTGTATTCATGTCTTCTTTTCTTTCCCATTTAATGGATGCTGAAACTGAAGCTCAGTGGAGGCCTTGCCCGATGTCATGCAGCCAGCAAGTGGCAGGGCTCAGATTCAAACCCAGGTCTGCCCAACTCCAAAGCTGTCAGGGAAAATCAGCAGACACATCCAGTCTAGCTGGTTTTCTGGAAATGCCCACTTTTAAAGAATTTTTTTTAAAGATTTTATTTATTTATTCAACAGAGAGAGAGAGATCACAAGTAGGCAGAGAGGCAGGCGGGGGGTGGGGAAGCAGGCTCCCTGCTGTGCAGAATGCCCAATGTGGGGCTCGATCCCAGGACCCTGAGGTCATGACCTGAGCCGAAGGCGGAGGCTTAACCCCCTGAGCCACCCAGGCACCCCTGGAAATGCCCAGTTTTAGATGCTGCATATAACTGGTAACTGGGAAGAAGGAAGGCCAGAGAATGTCAGAAACAATCAATCTGTCTTGTAATTTCATTTTCTAAATATCTCTCAACTTGGCCATACCCTACCCCAGCGCTCTCCCTCTTCCTTGCACCCCCCACCCCCAGCTCTGAACCAGCCCCTATCTTGCCTCCCTGTATCCAGTCCTGCCTCCTCCAATCCCTCCTCCACACTGTGGTGGCAGAGGTCCTCCAGAACAAAAATCTGACCATGCCACTTCCCTGCTGCCCTTAGAATAGGGCACAAATCCGTACCTACTCTCTAGACTCCAGCCCACCAGCTTTTGTTTGTTTGTTTAGAGGAGGGGGAGAGGGAGAGAGAGAATCTTAAGCAGTTTCCATGGCCAGGAACCCCTCATGGAGCTCCATCTCACCACCCTGAGATCATGACCTAAGCTGAAAACAAGAGTCAGACACTTAACTGACTGAGCCACTCAGGAAGCCCCTCCCTCCCTCTGTTTAATTCCTGTGTAATCCTGAGTCCCTCCTGTGTACCAGGCATCTTAGAATAAATGTCACCTCATTTGAGAAGTCCTCCTTGACTCTACTGGCATCTGCTATGTGCACTCTGAGCTGTCACCGATTCTCTTCCCGCAGCCACAGCTCTCTTCCACTTCACTTACACATATTATGAAAGATTTAAGGCCACCACTGTGCTTGAGAAATATAATACAGAGGCTGCTTGGGTGGCTCAGCCAGTTAAGCATCAGTTAAGCATTAAGCCTTTGGCTCAGGTCATGATCTCAGGGGCCTGGGAGGGAGCCCGCTTCTCCCCTCCCTCTCCTTCTGCTCCTCCCCCCTGCTTGTGCTCTCTCTCTCTGTCAAATAAATAAATAAAATCTTTGAAGGAAAAAAAAAGAAATACAATACAGCAGAAGCCTTGGTGTACACCCAGCAAATCTCAAGCCCTTGACTACCTTACTCCTTTCAGCCAAGTAACCACTTTCTGGAATATGGTGCTTATCATCTCCATGCGGTTCTTTACCCTTTACTAATTATACAGGTATTTCTAAACAATATGTCCTATGATCATGCTTTTTCTTGTTTTTAAACCTCACATAAATGGCATCATACGTCTGTGTTCTGAAACTTGCTTTTTTTGTTAGTTTCAATATGATTGTGGGATTCATCCATACCCACACA
>NW_019154093.1:73274144-73387142 GCF_002288905.1 Enhydra lutris kenyoni | reverse complement strand
GATATGGGGCTCGATCCCAGGACCCTGGGATCATGACCTGAGCTGAAGGCAGCGGCTTAACCCACTGAGCCACCCAGGTGCCCCTTGAGACATTTTTGTACCTCTCCTTGTATGCATGTCTGAGAGGGAAGCTGGGTGAGAGGGCATGTGAACCTCCTACTTTACCAGCTCCTGCCACAGTTCTCCAAAGTGGTTGCTATGGATGTGCCCCTCTTGGCATGTGAGAATATTCCTGTTTCTCCACAGGCTCCCCAAGTTTGGAATGGTCAGACTATAAAGTTGTTGTCAATGTGATAGGGTAGAAGATAACGGCTTCTTGAGCTTTAAATCTCTTTTCCTTGATTATTATCGAGGTTCACCATCTTTTCTTTGGTTTATTTGCCATTTGGCTTTCTCCTCTGGTCATATTCTAATTCCTCTTTAATTTATTTAAGTCTTCTTTAATTGTCTGTCCTCCTGGCTGGCTGACAGACTCTGTGAGGGCAGAGGTCACCCTTGTCTTGCTCACATTGTTGCTCGGGCACCAAGCGTGGCCCTGGCAAACAGGAGGGACTCGGGATTACCAGGTGGGTGTGGAAAAGGGTGACCAAAGATAAGTCCATTATATCATTGTTTGGCCTGAGACCAGCCCAGGCAATTATTAACAGTGGCCAGTGAAGGGGACCTCCAATAGTCCACTGGATTCCCCCTGAGTTTTTAGAATAATAACAGTTCTTCGACGATGTTATTCTCAAATGGAAGCTTATCCAAAATACCTAAGCTGGGGGCACCTGGGTGGCTCAGTGGGTTAAAGCCTCTGCCTTCGGCTCAGGTCATGATCCCAGGTTCCTGGGATCGAGCCCTGCATCGGGCTCTCTGCTCAGCAGGGAGCCTGCTTCCTCCTCTCTCTCTCTGCCTGCCTCTCTGCCTACTTGTGATCTCTGTCCATCAAATAAATAAATAAAATCTTTAAAAAAAAAAAAAATACCTAAGCTGAGCTCATCCCAGACATCTCCCCTTAACCTAATAGTATTGATTTCTCCTGTTAAAAGAGACAACCCTTAGTGCTGATGGGCTCCATGGCGTTATCTATAAATAACTCCCAAAGTGAGGTGAATAATTAAAAGGACGCCGTCAGTGGGCTACATTTGCACAAGGCACCGCGATTCTGGGTTCTGTCAGAGCTGTCTCTGGTGCAGATCATTTCCTGTTCAATAACAACACGTGTTGATTGATTTCTAGTGCCAGGCATTGCTCTAAATTCTTCACACGGATCATTTCATTTAATCCTCACCACAGCCTAAAAGAAAAAGACCACCGGTTGTTTTGTTTTGTTTTGTTTTAGGATGAGGAAATTGAGGCACTGAAGTGATTAGGACAGCTACTTAATCACACAACTAATCACATAGTAATCAGTCTGATAAGTGCCGTAAAGAGAAATAGAAGATGAACAGTGTGTATGTAATGGGAATCTATGGGGCCAGGTTTGGCAGCTCCCAGGAAGTGACTTTTAGGCAGAGACCTGAGGGTAAAGCAGGAATCAGCCGAAAGAGCTGGAGGAGACTGTGTCCAAAGAGCTGGGCGGGGAACACCTGGGTGGCTCAGTTGGTTGAGGGTCCGGCTTTAGATTTTGGCTCAGGTCATGATCTCAGGGTTGTGAGACGGAGCCCGGCATTAGGCTCCTTGCTGGGTGTGGAGTCAGCTTGAGATTCTCTCTCTCCGCCCCTCCCCCTACTCATGCATGCTGCACACTCTCTCTCTTTCTCTCTCAAATAAATAAATAAATAACATCTTAAAAAAAAAAAAAAAACCCACACACAAAACAAAGACACAGGAGGGAAGGAGCATGGTTGCCAGCGTGGCTGGATCCCGGCGAAATGGGCGGAAGGCAGAGGCTGCACCAAGGCAGGGCCATGCAGGCTGTGGCAAGGTACTGGATTTTATTCCCAGAAAACAGGAATCCGTAGAATATGGAGTTTTGAGCGGGGAAGTACTGCGGTTGGCTCTATGTTTTAAGTAGATGGGTCTGGCCACTGATGGCCAGGGGCCCCACAGAGGCTGGAGTGGAAGCTGAGACCAGCTGGGGGTGCCCAGAACAGGCAGGAGGCGGGCTCTGGTCAGGGTAGAGGCAGTGGGCATGGATTCAGGTAAATACTCAGGTGAGCAGAAAAGCCAGGCACTCGGTTTTTTGGTACTAGTGCCATGACCGCCTTTCTGAGGGCAGTGTGGAAATCACAAAGCCTCTCTAGGTGCCCATTTCCTCTCGGTTTCTACAGAGGAGAAACATCCTTTTCCCCCCTCCCGGGGATGTCTTGGGCTCCCTGAAGATCCAGGTCCTGAAGCCTTCTGTGCTATGGAAACACAAGTTGTTATTAACCGGCCCACATCCTGTCTTGCTGAGCGGTAATGATTTCTGGACTCTCAGTGAGGTCCCGAGAGGGAGAGAAACCCTTTCTTCGTGAGGGTAAGAATTGATTGAGTGAGCGAGGCCTGCACCTTGTTTGGGGTCAATCACATTCTCTATTAAGGCGCAAATGGGTCCCCTTTCAGCTTTAACCCTCTCTGGCTCTATCTCTGCTGCCAACCTTGTCATGCAATGATTCTGACACAAATATTAAATTCTAAAGTGACATTAAAATTGGACCATAAAATGCCTGCTGCCTGGCTCTGATAATGGTGCTTCCGTAATTTTTTTTCTCTCTATTTCTTATTGAGAGAATAGGAGACATTGGTCCCAGTTTTAGAAATGGGAGGGGTTTTGGTCCCAGTTTTAGGAATGGGAGACATTGGTCCCAGTTTTAGAAATCCAAGTATAACACAAGTGTAAACAATTATTAACTTCTTTTTATCCTTTTGATTGCTTGGGTATAAGAGAAACTTCCATGTACTTTTCTCCCATCTTCTTTTATTTTTTTGGGGGTGGGGCAGAGGGCGAGAGAGAATCTTAAGCAGGTTTCATGCTGAGCGCAGAGCCTGAAGAAGACTTGGGGCTCCTCTCACAACCCTGGGATCATGAGCTGAGCCAAAATCAAGAGTCAGACGCTTAACTGACTCAGCCACCCTGGTGGCCCTTGTCCCATCTTCTTTGTCAATATTGAACAAGGAGCAGTGGGTGACTGTCTTTCACATCTGTACATCCCTCCACAATTCTCCCGTAAGAACCCAACATTGCCTTGCGTACGCTACATGTTCCTTGAGAATGTCTGCACGGGGCAGTAGAAAGTTTGGGACTGGGTCTGCATTCCAATGTCACAGGTTTGAAGCTGGGTAAAAAAGCACAAGTCACTTAACCTCTCTGAGCCTCCTGTTCCTCATGTGTGTGAAGGGAACAATAATACCAATTTCAGAGGGTTCTTGTGAGAATTATAGAAAGTAATATAGGGAAAGGATTCAGAACAGTACCTGGCACGTAAAAGCCGCATCATTTAATTCTTGTTCCTGGGATTAAATATTCACAGCTACGAGAAGGATAGCTCACCAGTTCCCGAGGAACATGGGGCTAGTCCCCAGGGTCTTAAGGGGTTTGGACCGCCACTGACCAAAGCTCTGGTCCTAGCCTATCCCCCCCAACCCATAAACATTGGTTGGGCTGGCCCGTTTTAGGAGTTAGCACCAAAGCCAGGGAGATACCTAAGGCTTTGCACATTGTGTTGCACTCAAGTTGAGGAAGTTTACTCCCAATCCAAAATCCCATGGTGGAACTCCAATTAGGTTTTGTTTTAAGCAGACT
Source organism: Enhydra lutris kenyoni (assembly GCF_002288905.1). NCBI lineage: Eukaryota > Metazoa > Chordata > Mammalia > Carnivora > Mustelidae > Enhydra > Enhydra lutris. The sequence continues at coordinate 73,383,433 of NW_019154093.1, read as the reverse complement.
GGCCACTTAACCCTTGTCTACCTTATCCCCTTATTGCCTCCAGTTTTCCACCTTTCACAAGTGCCTGTCAGTCACCGGTAAGTTTGGATCGGTAAAAGTGTGCTGAGGTGGGCGTCATGTCCAACAGTCCTGTGGGAAGCGGCTCTGGCCTCCCCTTGGCTACTTGGCTCCCTTGTTTCCAACCTCCCCAGCCCAGCACAGGGGAAGGGAGAGGAGGAGGCACTCACGCAGTGCAGTTCTCCATGGACTCAGTAGTGCTGTCTTCCATCTCCATGTTGGTTGAGAGGCTGGCAAAGCCATGGGGCAGCTCATCCCACTCGTCGAACCGGATGCCCGTGCCGAGGGAGTAGCGGCCCTCGGCGCAGGGCTTACAGGACTGGTCCTTCATATCCAGAAACTCCCCCGCTTTGCAGGAGAAGGCTAGAACACAGAGCGGGGATAAGGGCAGGGTGGTGAGACTCCTGCCACTCCAGGAGAACTGGGCAGCTTGTGGGCACCTGAAAAGGGGGAACAGAAGATCGAGATCTAGGAGTATGCCCCACAAAGATTTAGAACCATGGCACCTCTTGTATGATTCCATGTATATGGAATGTCCAAAATAGGCAAATCCACAGGGACAGAAAGCAGATTTGTGGTGCCTGGGACTTTGAGGGGAGAGCATGGGGAGAGATTGCTTGTGGATGTGATGTTTCTTTTGGAGAAGAATTGGACAAAAACTACTGGACTTTACACGTTTGAGGGTGAATTTTATGACATACAAATTATATCTCAATAAAGCTGTTACTAAAAAAAAAAAAGAAAAAAAAAGATTTAGGGCTATGGGAACTCTGCCTTGCTGAGGGACTTTGGGCATATCCATGACATTTCCTAAGGGAAAGCCTCAGCTATTCTAAGAACTCTCCAGTAGAAGATACCATGGCCTCTCGTGCTGACCCCTCTGAATGGTGCCCAGCACTGTAGCCATGAATGTCCCCCTTGAGTCTTTGGCCTCTGTCTCCTTTCTGGTTCCACTGCCGCCATGTTGGTCGGGATTCTCATGCCTATTAACTCAACTACTGCAGTGTCCTCCTACCTGGTTCCCTATTTCCTGTTTTTTGCTCATTCTGTGGTCAGAGGTGTCTTTCTAACACACTGATATGTACTATTATTCCTGTTATTTAAAAAAAATCATCAGGCACTCCCCCTTTGGTTATAGAATTAAGCTCTCAGCCAAGCATTCCAAGTCTTCCATAATTTCCCCTCAACTTAACTTTCCAGCTTGATCTCCCCCTACAGGATTTTCTCCGCCTCAGCCCCCTCCGTTACCCTCCCTCTGTTGGCTCTGCCCCAGACCACATGTTCTTCCCTGGATGTGTTTGGTGTTTTTCCACATGCAAACTTTTTGCCCAGGTGGTCCCCCCAGCTCTTCCTGATCCCCAAGCATCCATCTGTAACTCCCATTCTTCTTCACCCCATATTAACACATCGTATTGATGTGGGCCTTCCACAAGGCTCTGGGCTCCAGGGACAGTGGCTCAGTGATGGGCACAGACATGGCAGGGGCTCCGCTAAGTTTTGCTGAAAAAAATGAATGGAGATGTGAATGTTTGCTTCTTCTAGAAGACTGTAGGTATCTGAAGGCAGAGACTGGGCCTTAGGTCTCTTCGAGGTTCATAGCATGTGCCCATAGGAGGAACTCAACTGAGTTGGCTGAGTTACCTGAAGATGGCTCATTTGTTAGCATTATTCACACCTTGGTCCTGCTCAGACCTTAGCAATATCCACTCATTAATTTAACAGGCACTTGCTTGCCGACTGAACCAGGCTCAAGGCAAGCTTTTTTTTTTTTAGAATTTAAATGTCCCCAGTCTCCTTTCCAAATCTTGAAGTATTCCTTGACTGTAGTCCCTATTGTTACCCCCTTACATTTCTAGAAAGAACAGTGGAGGGGAAAGAGCTGCCAGCTGTGGGAAAGTTGGGACAACAGAGTCACAGAGGTGGGGACAGAGCTGCAGACAAGTCACCACCTTCCCCACTGCACAGGCAGCTCCATGGCAGGGGAAAATTCTCTTCTCTGAAGCGATGCCCAGTGCATTTTAAAGATCTGTCTCTGCAGAAATTCATCTTCTCTGGTTTCCTTTTCAAGAACAAAAGCAAATCACAGTCTTTCCTAGGGACTGATTGTGGCTGGTGAGCGTAGATTGGAGAGACCCGCCCAGGCACAAAAGCAAATGGATGTGAACCAAAAAAAAAAAAAAAAAAAGATCTAAGTGGCACACAGCTGGAGTTGCTCATTCTTTATCCCCTGATGGGATTTCAATTTAAAAAAAATGAAAATAAAGGCAAATTTAGATGCCCAGTTTGCAGCCATGAAATAACATTTCTGCGCCAAATCTCAAAGGGGTAGGGGGTTAAACGAGGGAAAAATCTGATTCCTTAAGTCAGTGGCACTGTCGGGGAGGTCCTAGCTCCGATGCCGAGAGGTTTGGGGCAAAGGCCAAGGGCGAGAAGCAGGACTGCTTACAGCACTCAGTGCCCTTGACTGGGTCAGGGAGGCTGGTGCACAGGCCCGGGGTGTGCGGCACGGCGACCCTCCACCTGGATCCTGTGCTGTCACACGCGGTGTACTCGTAGTGGTACTCGGACTACAGGGGAGACAACAAAGGGCAAGATGTGCATTAGCAGGGATCAAACATTAATAGCTTTCCACCCACTGCTCACCCAGCGTGACGGCTACTGACACTCGCCAACGTGGTACCACGCCAGACCCCTGCCTCCACCCCGCCCAGCAGGGAGCAAGGATCGTGGTGGCTACTGACTGGCCAACATGGTACCACACCAGCCAAACACCCCCTTACCCCCACCTCTTCCCAGGCAGCGAGCAGGGATCGTGCCCAAATGCTTGTTAGGAAGCCTACAGGAACTACAATGACTTGGATCCTTCCTCTCCACCCGGCCATGGTCTAGTCCTTAGAAATCCTTTCTGTGTGGTGACTCTCTTGGCCGTTGTTTTTAAGGAATGACCTGATAGGCAAGAGTAAGGTGAGAAGGGAAGTTCAGAACGGGCTAGAAACAGGTGCAGTTTTTCTTGTCCTCAACAACAGAATTATGAGCAAGTTCTGGTCCCTGGAACGTGTGCAAAGGATTGTCACAGAAGCTGTATTTTCTTGTTCTTCATACTCTCTTCTGCCCAGAAAGACTCTAAATCCCTCCTTGCATTTTATGAAAACGTCATTATTTTCACCCAGGCAGCTCTCATTACCGGAACCTGTTCATACCTAATTTCTCTGTGTACTGGGAAACTCACAGTTCATTCGCTTTCCTGAACTAAGTCTAACCTAAATAACAGCCACTACAGCCTAATCAGGCATTTCACAGAATAACAGTAACAACAAAAATAATAAAAAGCACTATGTGGGAGGAAAAAAGACCACCATAGATGCATCCCACGCCCTTAAACATTTCTTCCTCTTTTAAATCTTATAATAAGTGACAGACCACAGGATTAATGTAATTTTGGCTCTGTCAAGTATTTTATAAGCCGCCTTTACCTAACTCTATATTCAAGTGCCAGAGTACTTGGTACTATAGTATCCATAAGAAAAATAGGTTTACTGTCCCCCTTCAACCCATCTAAAAGAATGACTGCATACCACGTGTAAATGCAAGGAGCAGAGACTAAAAATGAGATGTTTTTTAAGTTTGCTAATCTAAGAATGCATCAGAACCAAAAGGAGAAAACTTAATCTTTTGGAAGAGGTAAACACACTGCATTTCATCTGTTCTAAGATGCATATTTCACATTTTAACATCTGTGAAATCACAGCTGACGTAATGAGAAAGCACTGTGTCATATTTTTTTTTAAGATTTTATTTATTGGGGCGCCTGGGTGGCTCGGTGGGTTAAAGCCACTGCCTTCGGCTCAGGTCGTGATCCCAGGATCCTGGGATCGAGCCCCGCATCAGGCTCTCTGCTCAGCGGGGAGCCTGCTTCCTCCTCTCTCTCTCTGCCTGCCTCTCTGCCTGCTTGTGATCTCTGTCTGTCAAATGAATAAATAAAATCTTAAAAAAAAAAAAAGATTTTATTTATTTATTTGACACAGAGAGAGATCACAAATAGGCAGAGAGGACGGCAGAGAGAGGGGGAAGCAGGCTCCCTGCCAAGCAGAGAGCCTGACGTGGGGCTCGATCCCAGGACCCTGAGATCATGACCTGAGCCGAAGGCAGAGGCTTAACCCATGGAGCCACCCAGGCACCCCCATGTATTTTAACTGATAAAACTCTCCTCTCTTTGCGATACATAAAAATAGTGGGTCTTAGAAGCAATGGCATCTCAGATTTGTGGAAACACGGTGAATGTGTTTTCTCGAGCTGTCGTTTCAGAAACTTAAGATTGTAAGAGAACAACTTTATTTCTCTCTATTATACATATTTACCACATACATATTTTATGTCCAGCCATTAGAGTTACTGAGTGTTGTGTCCAGTAGGGCTCAAGATAGCAACACAAACTCAGCATTTTCATCCACAGGGAGAAGATGTAGAGAAGGGGGAAACTGGGGGAACTGTGAGCGTAACTTTTGATGAGAATCTTTGGCTTTGGGCTTAGATGTCAGTGTCATCTAGGAAAGAAAGAACAGCAGGGTGGCAATCCTTTGTGTCCTTGGGCTATTGTCTCTCTGAGTCTATTTTTCCCCATAATTCCAGTCTTTTCCTTATCTCAGAGGATGCTGAGATTAGCAATTCCAGGTCTAAAAACGATACTCCCCAAAGGGTTTTCCTACAAGAATGAGAGTTAAAATCCACAGTGTGTAAATTAAATGCAGAATTGAGTGAACTGGGCAGAAAGGATTCGATGTTCTGCCTGTAAGCATAATTACGCTGGTCATCTGCATAGTAATTTTAGAGTTCTCAAACATGGTCTTATTTGATCTTCAAATTCCCCATAAGGCAAGCAGAGCAGGAATGTTTCCCTCATTGTACAGATGAGAAAAACTCTCAACGAGGTGAAAGGGCCAGTCCCAGCTCACACAGCAGGTAAGTCACCAAGCTAGAACCCAGGCCTTCCCACCCGAATCCACCACCTTCATACGTCCAATCAAACACAATTTCCCACTGGGCCAAATTTAACAGTCAAATCTAAAAATTAAATAAGGCAGTGATGGCTGTCTGCCAACAGCCAGACTTGCTTCTGAGGCCTGAGAATTGGTGTTAAAATACCTAATCTGTTCGGGCAAATCATTTCAGTCCACTTGGACTGCATTTGGCTTTCGGAGACACACGGGCCAAGTCTGTTTCTCTTCGCTGCCTTTCATTTGGCGTCCCCTGGGTCCCACTTGGGTGGGAGGTTTGCTGGGAAAATGGTTGATTCCAAGCCTTAGAAAACTCCCCTTTCAATATGTGCTAATTTACTTTGTGTCACTTGGGGATATTTCCACCATCCAAGGTGATGGGTCTGCTGCAGCTGTTTCAAATCTGAACTGGGAGACTTCACCATTCAGGACATAAGCTTAGACAAGCAGTTGAATCAGAGGCATTAAGTGACAGCACTCCTTGACTGCAGTCAGTGTTCCATGAACAAATCAAGTTTACCCAGTGATCTGTCCTTGGACGTGTACAGTCTACGTAACATATGGGCAAAGGAGATATACAAATATATTTGGTATGTGTGTCCAGCACACAATTCCTTGCTCTCCATGCACAGCGATATGACACATATCCAAATCACAGGTTGTTTTTTGTTTTTTGTTTTTTTAAGATTTATGTTTATTTATTTGAGGGTGGAGAGGCAGAGGAGAGAGAGAATCTCCAACACATTCCTCGCAGAGCATGGAGCCAGACACAGGACTTGATCCCACAGCCCTGAGATCATGACTTGAGCCAAACCAAGAGTTGGATGTTTAACCAACTGAGCCAGCAAGGTGCCAACCCCTCCCCCGCCAAGTTATAATTTTAAATGGGCCACAGTAGGCAGTGGCTTCAGGAGAAGGGTAGGGTTTGGAAATAAGGGGTGGGCACCTTAGTTTATCTGCCCTTTCCTAAGTCATCCAGCCACATGGCGTACTCCTGGGGAACGTGAGAAAGAAGAAGAAAAGAATCCCAAAGCTGGAATTTCCTTGCTCAAATACTGAGCTATCTGTTGGTAAATGAAAATGATGCCAAGTGAATTAGGTTAGTCACGAAAGGACAAACACTATGTGATTCCACTTGGATGAGGTACCCATACTGGTCAGATTCATAGAGAGAAAAAGTAGAATAGTGGTTGCTGGGGGTTGGGCCCCTGAGTAGAATTTTGGTTTTGCAGGATGAAAGGAGTTCTGTCAGTGGATGGTGGCGATGGCTGCCCGTGGGAATGGACTTAATGCCTGACCTGTACAATAAAACTGGTCAAGATAATTTTATTTCAAAGATTTTATGTATTTATTTGAGAGAGTGGGAGGGAGAGGGAGAAAGAATCTGAGGCAGACCCCATGCTGAGCACAGAGCCTCACATGGGGCTCAATCCTACGGCCCTGAGATCATGACCTGAGCTGAAACCAAGAGTCAGATGCTTAACCGACTGAGCCACCTAGGTGCCCTCAAAGTGGTCAAGATGATTTTATGCTATGTGTATTTCAAGAAAATTTTTCTAGTTTAAAAAAAAAAAAGATTATGCTACAAGAACCTGCCCAATCTCTGACTTAACCTATTAAGTACACCACAGAGTAGAAGCCTATGATCTGGTAGAGAAGCATATATATTGGCCAAGTTAAAAAGACACCAAGAAGGAGGAGGGGAGGAAGGGGCGGAAGACAACAGACAGAGTGGCCATGATGACCGTCTCACTGGATACGCCCCCCGCCATGGCGGTCCCCTGGTGCTTATGTGCTTTCTACCGACATCTGTTTGAAAGCAGCGTGCTGCAATTCTGCAAATAAAGAGTAAGTGCCAAAAAATATTGTTTTTCAAACATTCTGCTCTTTTGGAATTAAAATGTTTAAACTCTGGAAATACTGTTCACTTGGAACACGTCAGGTCTTCCACATTCTAGGAATGTGGTGTTCACTCATTGCTCATTCAACATGTAGTTCTTGAGGGCCTCTTCTGTGCTAAGTTCTGAGGAAGCAGTGATGTCCGAGACAGTCTCGGCTCTCAAGGAGTGTAGATGCGTCCGTGGTGGGGAGTGTGCTGGCAGGGATGGGGCAGGGAGGAGACAGGTCATAAACGCGTACATAGGTAGGCCAATTTCTGCTCTTCCACCACTCTCTACAATTAATTATCCTTGCACGTTCTTCTTGCCCCCACTTTCTCCAGAGAAGATTTTGATATCTGTTATGGACTGCTTATTTGTGTCCCCTGGTGAAGCCCTGGTATGATAGTATTTGGAGGTGAGGCCTTTGGGAAGTAATTAGGACATGAGCCTGGAGCCCCCACGAAGGGATCAGTGTCCTTATACGAAGAGGAACAGAGTCTCGTATAAGAGAGGATACAGTGAGAAGAAGGTTATCTTCCCAGGAAGAGTGCTCTCCCCTGACACTGGATCTCCCTACATTTTGATCTTGGACTTCCTAGCCTCCAGAACCATGAGTAAGAAACGTTTGCCTTTGAAGCTACCCAGTCTACTGTATTCTGTTAGAGCCGCCCAAATGGACTAAGACCATGTCTAAGGACTCTGGCAAAGGCTATAACACATCTCTGACTCCAACCTGACACTAACCATGCAACCACACTGTTTCTTTTTCAACTCACAGTGGTTCAAAAGCCATGACAAGGCCAGACACCACAAACGTGAACCTCACTCCTTACTTAGAAGTAACTAACTAACCTCTGTGACAGCAGAGCCGAGACAGAGAGGTTCGGGCAGGACTGTTAGAGGGACAGGCACTGGGTGATCGGGTGGCTGTGAGGCCCATTGCTCCTCTAACCTTCTTCCTGCCAGGGCATTTCCCCAGGCCAGCTGGCCACAGACACCGGCAGCAGGCGACCCAGACTGGCTAGTAAGTCAAATAGCTGGTCCCCGAGCGGGGCCTGCTAGGATTGACGTGTGTCCAGAGTCCCCAGGATCTGGAGTTGCAGAGGTCCCTGGAGGGAAGTGAGGGCTCAGGGCGGTGCTAAGCCGGAGGTCCGAGGGACTGACTCGTCTGGGGTCTTTGCATTTGTAAACTGAGAAAGTTGAGTTTAGGCCTTTTCTAGATTCCTTCTGCTTCCGGTACCCTATTCTTCTATGACTGGAACCTGCACGGTAATCAGTCCTCTCTTCCACTGTTGCCCCCCTACTTCCTTCAAAATGGCTCTGCTCAGTTTTTAAAATAATTATCAAAGAAATCCATGTTCATTGAGGAAAAGATGAAAATACAGGCTACAATTAAAATGATAGTAAAAAAATTTTATTTTAAAAAATAAAATGATCGTAAAAATCGACCACAAGCCCAAGCAAGTAGAGATCACTACTTTAAACGTACGATTACATTTCTTTCCAGAGCCTTTTTCTATACGTGCACATGCATTTCTAAAAACAAAGTGAAGATAGTACAGTTTGGAGTTTCGTGCTGTGGCTATTTTGTTTTTGTTTTTGTTTTTTGTTGTTGTTGTTTTTTATAATTTTGGTCACAAGCACTTTCCCGCGTCTTTAATGGCTGTACCACAGTTCCTTTAACATTGAGTTTTATCCAGTTTTTTCCTTATTTTAAATAGCACTACTATGAAGCCTTCTGTGTACCTCTCATTATTTGATTTGGATACATTCCCAGAAGTGGAATTTACTAGGTAAAGAGTATGAGTTTCTTTAAGGTTCTTGATCAGGGAAGGAGATTTCTAAGCAAAAACAGACATCTCTAAGTCCTTTGTATTTATTTTTTTTCTTTTTATTGTCAAAAATGTCAACTATTTACTTTTTAAAAACGGAATATAATGATCCCATCCCCCAGTTTCAATACTTAATTTCTGCCATTCTTGTTCATCTACCTGGACCCACTCCACATTTATTCCCACCTACTCCACCCTTCTGAAAGTTGTTGCTATTTTTTTACTTTTAGGTAAAATTTATACACATTGGACTGCACAAATCTTCACTGTTTGATTTGGATAAAGGGCTACACCCGAGTAAAACATTGTCAGGGTGAAGAACCACAGCAACGAGGTGGGTGGGGGGTGGATACCTCCCCTCCACAGGCAGGATAAGACGGAGCCCAGCAGGGGGTCTCACCTCTAAATCTGAGTATCACCAAGTCACTGTTGCATAAAGCCACAACCACCCAAGGAAGCAGGAGATAAACACAACTTGCGTTTGTCTTGGCTAGGATAGGACCTGTGTCAAGAAACAGGTTCTTAAGTAAACCCGGATTTTGACTATAGGCCCTGGGTTCTGAAGGAGGTCGCCTCCTGCTCTTTTCTTCCTTACAGGCTCATGCCCTTCTCTCACCATCCTTGAAAAAGCAGATCCTCTGGAGAGAATCTCAGGATGGAGGCAGAATAGGCCAGGCAAACACCCTAAGCTTGATACAGTGGGATCGATAGTTATTTGTTGACTCAGTAGCAAATGCTTCTTTGCTTGGAAAGCACCTGACTCCGATGGGAACAGATCCCATTAAACAACCTTGACTATCAAGGGGACACTAACCTTTTCTGGTAGGGACAGCATACAGAACATGGGAAACCACAGAGAAATATCGGAATTTGGGGCGCCTGGGTGGCTCAGTGGGTTAAAGCCTCTGCCTTCGGCTCAGGTCATGACCTCAGGGTCCTGGGATGGAGCCCCACATCGGGCTCTCTGCTCTGTGGGGAGCTTGCTCCCCTCCCACCCTGCCTGCCTCTCTGCCAACTTGTGATCTCTGTCTGTCAAATAAATAAACAAAATCTTAAAAAAAAAAAAAGAAAAAAAGAAAGAAATGTCAGAATTTAAACATCAGTGTCCCAAATGAGACTTTCTCTTAGGCCCAGCCTTAGTAGGACGAACTCCTGCTCTTTGTTCTTTTTGCTTTGGGTGAATGGTCTGGCTGAGGCTCAGGGGCACAGTGACCTCAGTTTCCCATTGTGAACACAGGCTCTTTCTTATTGTTCTCCAGCCTGTCAGACTGGGGAGGGCAGCAGGACTTCTCCCTCTCTCTCTCTCCTCCTCACCCTCAGGAGGACTGCTAACTCAGTAGCAGTGTCTCCTGGGCCCCAGGACCCTAGACTGACCACCTCCAGGCCTCTGGTGCTCACATCTGTCTGATCTTCACAACTGCCTGGAGATCGTGTTAAAAATACAGATTCCTGGGCTTCATCCCTAAGATTCTGATTTTTGTCTAGATCTTTTTCCCCCTTGCTCTCTCCCTCCTTCAAAACTCTCTTCTATACCTCGAGACTGAAGTATTTGTCTCACTTGGAAGCAAATCAGGTAAACAAATGTCCCACAGGACAGAGATCCTTAACCTACAGCCCATGGACCACTTCCCCAATACAACAAGATGCAGAATTGCAGGTATGTGCATTTTCCTGGGCAGAGGGTCTACAGACTTCATCAGATGCTCAGAGGAGTTTGTGATCCACCACCCCTCCCCCAGCAGAAAACCATGAAAATCGGTCATAAAATTAGTAGTTTTAAAATAACTATTTCGTGGAGTAAAGGCTGTTCACTTTTTAACAGGGGGCTGAAATATTTTAAAGTCAAGGATTTTCAAATTATGGTCCAGAGTCTAGGGGTTTAGAAATCTCCTTTGGAGGGGAGTAGGGATTTCCCCTGCTTGAATGAAGCAACCCTGTGTTGTTGGCTTTTCCTAAAATTTTACAGATCTGTTCTCCTCAGTGAAGATATTGTTTTAACCAAAAGTTTCACATTCCAGACTCAGCTTGAAGGAGCAAATGGCTCAAGGTGGAATTGCAGGCACGGAAGCAGACTCAGAGTCAAGGATGTCTTTGTGGTCTTCCTCTAATCATGCTTTTAGTCAGGTGTTTCCTTTCCTTGCACAGCCTCTCCCCAGAACAGGCACCAGACCCAGCAGCAGCCAAAGCAAACAGACCCCAGGCAGGCTGGCCCCCGTTGGCTGTCCTCCATCTGTGTGCTGTTGCCTAGCAACATGGTGTCGGGAGCCCTGGGGTTCCGGGTCTGAAGGAGTATGGGGGAGCCCTGGACTTACGCTGCCCCTTCTTTCAACATTTTCTATTCTACTCTGGGTTTTCAGCTTCCATGTTGGTCAAAAACAACAGAGATGGTGCTTGTTCACCCTTGCAGGACCTGCCCTGCTGGTCTGGCCATGGACACATTGGATCCTGGATCTTTACAGGATCCTGGGTCTTTACAGGATCCTGGGTCTTTACACCCAGCTGAGGCACTTTGTGCCGCCATGCCCTGGGCCAGGTAGGACCCTGACCCTGCTGTCCAACCTGCCTGGAACCTGAGCTGCCTGTCCATTTTGGGCACAGCCTTGGCCTGAGGGCTCCTGGGAGACACGGACAGGGCAATAGAGGGACAGATTTGGTGTGGTGATGACAGCCACCATTAGTGAGCACCTACAAGCACGCTCTGCTCCGGGCTCTGGGCTGGTCACTTCACATTCCCTTTTAGCCCCCACCAACGCACGTGACATTATCCCTACCACTGTGACCTCCCTATTTACAACTGTAATCCCATCCCCTCCACCCCACTGATCCTCAAATCCTGAGTGACTTTTTTCCATACACTTACCACTTTCAAACACACTTTGTAACTTATTCATTATGTTTCTTGTCTATTTCTGCCCCATCCTCACTCTAGAATCAGATGCAAAACTCCATAAGATAAGGTATCTTTATTTTCGTTCACTAACGTAGCCCAAGTGCCCAGGACAGTGCCTGCCACACAGTAGCTCTCAGTAAGGATTTGTTGAATGACTGCATGGTGGGGAAAAGGTAGACTCTAGAGAGGTTCTGGAGCTGTGCAAGACACTCTTGATTAGAGCCCAAAGATCCAGACTCTCACCTTGTCCCGCCACCCCAAACTGCACAATCGGGGATCAGTTATTAAATCTCCTCCCTGTGCCCACAAAATAGGGATGACAGCGCCCTGCTAAGATGATTTTTTTAAAATTAACTAATTATTATTATTATCTATTTTTTAAGTAGGCTCCACGCTGGGCCCAAACCCACAACCCTAAGATCAAGACCTGAGCTGAGATCAACAGTCAGTCATTCAGCTGACTGAGCCCCCGGGGGGCCCCACATTTTATTTTATTTATTTGTTTGTTTGTTTATAAGATGATTAAGTAGATCTCACCCATCCACCCAAACTGAATAACAGCAAATTCTCGGGACAATTAGGAAATGATGTTCAGGAAAGCTCTTTGTAAACTGGCTAACAAAAGAAAGAAAAAGGCAGCGGCTGCCATGACCCTGCCTGGAAAGAGCTCATGGAGGGGGTGCCCCAGCTCGTCCCTCCTCTTCCTGGCAATAGGGCTGTGAGGAGGAGACATTTGTGGCCTAACAGCAATGATGACAGCAGGAGGTAGACCCCCCTCCTTGGTTCCCCTTGCTGTTTACCGCCTGTCCCAACTCACCCTCTGATCCCAGTCTGCTCATACATATGAAATAACATCTGTCCTTTTCCCTCTTTTTCTTCCCCAGCAACAACCCCCCCACCCACCACCAAAGCTAATCTCTCCAGGAGAAAGGCTGGTCGTTGACATTTAGATATTTGGTACCTCCAGCCAGCCTGTCAGGTGCAGAGAGATTTTCCGTATTGCTTATAAACATCCCTAGGATTGAAATGGCTTTGTCGCCAGGAAACAAAATGTCCCTTTATAAATTCCAATCCCTCTCTGATAGCTGAGAGCTCCGTACACACATCTGTCTACAAGGCATGGCTTGATGAGATTATGTTTCAAAGATGCGCTTTTCTTGGTTTTTCTAATGAGATCAAAGTGTTCCGTTAAATTTTTTTACCTGAGCTTCTAATCACGCATGAAAGAAACAGGGCAGCGAGGTACTGGCCTGTGCAAAACTCTCCAAGGACACCGTAGTGTTCAAATGTGTTAGCTGTTGATGACGGAGAATTCAAATCCGGAGGAAGACTTCCAGCCTGGAGAGCCAGGTCAACAGACAGGGCTTCTGGAATGCCAATGGAGCAAACAAATCTGATCGGCTGGGACACCGCAGTCTTCTAGAACACTGTTTCTTAATCTGGGTAGAGTCCTCAAACTCTTACCCAGCAGCACTCACTCTGCATCTTCCCCTCCACGAGCCCCTGGGACCCACCAGCCTACTTTGTACATGTGTGTTGATTTACCTGTTTCTGACATTTCATATAAATGTAATTATACACCTGGTGGCCCTCTGTGGTTTTGGGTTTTGTTTTGTTTTGTTTTAATTTTATCTAAGCAATCTCTACATCCAATGTGGGGCTTGAAGTCATGACCCCGAGATCAAGAGTCTCCCACTCTACCAACTGAGCCAGCCGGGGAACCCTAATAGGCAGTTTTTGCATCTGGCTTCTCTTAATCAGCCTAGTGTTTTCGAGGTTCTTCCATGTGGTAGCACGTATCAGTACGTAATTCCTTTCTATGGCCCAATAACGTTCCATTGTATGGATATACCACATTTTATTTACCCATTCCTCGCTGGGACATTTGGGATGTTTCCACTTTTTGGCTATGGTGAATAATGCTGCTATGACCATCCGTGTCCAAGTTCTGGTGTGAATGTCTGTTTTCAGGTCTCTTGGAAATATACTTGGGAATGGAATTGCTCGGTCCTACGGTAACTCTATGTTTGACTTCTTGAGAATGGCCCAACCACCTCGCATAGCTGGCCGCACCGTTTTCTATTCCCAGAAGCATGAAGGTTTCAGTGACTCTGCACCCTTGTCAACACTTGCTTGTGCTCTGTCTTCGCAGCCATCCTAGCCGTCCATGTTACCTCTTAAACGTATCCAGCACTACTCCCAGCACTACTCCCGGCAGAACCCTCCCTCCCCATTAGGACTGTGTCTAGATGTGTGCTACGTTCACTTGCTCCTAGCAGGAGCTCCCCACAGCTGACTGTGCTCATCTGTCCCCGACCCCACGCTCAGGGACACTGATAGCTGGACACCGACTTGGATGGGAGCATTTATACCCTGGAAATCAGCAAACACGATAAACCAGGGTTTCCCTTCACCTTTTTTTTTTTTTTTTTAAGATTTTATTTATTTGTTTGACAGACAGAGATCACAAGTAGGCAGACAGGCAGGCAGAGAGAGAGAGAGAGGAGGAAGCAGGCTCCCTGTGGAGCAGAGAGCCCGACTCGGGGTTCGATCCCAGGACTCTGGGATCATGACCTGAGCCGAAGGCAGAGGCTTAACCGACTGAGCCACCAAAGCGCCCTTACCCTCACCTTTGAAGAGCAGGTTGTTAGACCTTGACCGGCACACTGCTAACAGAATCCGTGTATCCCTAATGCCACAGCGTTCTTGGCTTTGCTCTTTCCCTCCACTTGTAAATCCTTCCCTCTGTGTTTGCATTTTCTAGTTCAACTAAAATCCTAGCCTTTCCTAAAGCTCAGTTCAAATCTCTTACACAAAGCTATTTCTGAAGTTTCAATTGTCTTCATGGACTGATGATTCCAAGTTTACACCTTGAGCTCAGCCCTTCCCTGGAGCTCCTAATCCTTATGTTTAACTGCCTTGGGTGTTCCTCAAGCATGTCAGTTCCAACATTTAAAAAACAGTTTTCAACTCCTCTCACCCACTGGTGCTCCACACCGTCCTCCACTGTGGTGGCAATACTGGTCTTCAGGGTTTATAGGGTTTCTTTTCCTTAATTTTATCTGCTAACAATTTATACTAGAATGATAATGATGTTTATATTTTTATAAATGTTTATTTTCATAAATGTACATTTTACTTGATGTGCATTTGAAATGTTTAAATATTTACCTTTACTTATTTCTTTAAAATATTTACTAAATTCCAAACACTTGGGGATGCCTAGATGCCTCAGTTGGTTAAGCAGCTGCCTTTGGCTTAGGTCATGATCCCAAGGTCCTGGGATCAAGTCCCGTTATCAGGCTCCTTGCCCAGCAAGGAGCCTGCTTCTCTCTCTGCCTCTGTCTGCTGCTCCCCCTGCTTGTGCTCTCTCTCTGACAAATAAATAAATAAAATCTTTTTAAAAAGAAAGAAACAAACAAACAAACAAAGAAAAATTCCAAACTCTTGAAAAAATAAAATAACCAGTCTTGGCATTGCCTTTTTGCTCTGATATTGGTTACACTGCTACATTCAGCCCCTGTTCAAGTCAGGAAGTGTGTTTTCTACCTTCACATTATCTCTCGAATCAGTCCACCTCTCTCCATCCACCTGCTACCACTGAAGTAAAAACACAGTCATTTCTCACCTAGAGGAGCCTCCTCACCTGTCTCCCAGGCTTTGCTCCCTTCTTGCCTCCAAGCCACTCTCCAGGCCACAGCCAGCATGACCCATCGAACTGCAGAACAGAATGTACCACTGCCCCACCATTGCCCTCAGACCAAGCACCAGACACCTCGCAAGGTTCACTCTGCTCCCTGGTCCCTACTTACTTCTACCCCCTCTCTCTCTATTCCGACACTATGCCCTCACCATAACACTTTGAGATGTTTTCCCGCTTCACCTCAGAGTAACTCAGCTAAAAATACTCACTACAGATAGGGTAAGGAGATATAAATATGATCAAGGCTGTTCTGGCTTATACGGGCACCGGTACAGTTTTCATTTTATGGGACAAGAAGGGGAGAATCTGTTCCATGCTTCTCTCCTAGCTTCTGGTGATGGCCAACAATCGTGGGATTTCCTTGGTTTGTGGCAGCATAACCCCAGTCTTCACATGGCATTTTCCCTGTGTGTGTGTGCGTTTGTGTCTGTGTCCAAATTTCCTCTTTAGATAAGGACATCAGTCATATAGGGGTAGGGCCCATCCTAACGACCTCATCTTAACTTGACCACAATCTACAAAGACCCTATTTCCAAATATGGTCACATTCAGAGGTGCTGGAGGACATAGGATGTACACTAACGTACATACCTCAACTTTTCTTTTCTTTTTATTTTTTCAATTTTTGAAGTTTTGGGGTTTTTTTATTTGTTTGTTTTGGGGATTTTTTTTTTTTTAGAGAGAGTGTGAGTGGGGTAAGGGGCAGAGGGAGAGGATCTTAAGCAGCCTCCATACTCCATGCAAACCCCAATGAGGGGCTTGTTCATTCTCACCTGAGACCATGACATGAGCCAAAATCAAGAGTCGGATGTTTAACCAACTAAGCTACCCAGGGGCCCCTTTACCTCAAATTTTCTATCTTATCAAAGAGAATTATTGCTCTAGGTCTCATGCTATAAAATTTGAAAATGACTTTTTGGATCTCCCACCCTCCTCTAAAAAAACAAACAAACCCAAAGAGTAGAATCACGTTCTCTCCTATGAGGGAAATGAAGTGAATATTTATTAGGCATCTCTCAGGGTGCTTGACGTTTGCAAGTTTTATCTTTTTAATCTTCACAACCACCCCAAGTCCTTCACTTCAAAGACTGTCTCATCCATTGTCATGTCCCCACCACCCAGCTGAGAACGCAGTATTGAAATACTCATACAACAAATATGTGTTCAGATCAATGACCTGTGGGGTAGATATTATTTACCCCATTTTAAGAATGAATGAAGACGTTAGTTCGGAGATGCGCAGGCACATACCCCAAAGTCACACGGCTGGTGAGTAAGCAGCAGGTTTGGGGCTCAAGGCCAGACCCACCTGTCTTCAAAGCTCTTATCCTTTCCATTACATTTAAATCAGTGATTCTCAAAGTGTGGTCCCAAGACCCAAAAGGCCCAATCAGTTTGGATTAGAAATGCAAATTCTTAGGGCTCTTCACTGACCGGCTGAATCAGAACCGCTAGGGTGGGGCCATCAATCTGGGCTCTAGGAAGTCCTCCCCATCAGTGAACACCAGCTAAAGCCAGGAGCCCCCGCCCCACACTAAACCAGGAAGCTGGCCTGGGAGAAATGGAGAGTAGGTGGGGACTGAGAGATCGGCTCAGTCTTTTTTGGAGGGTGGGGAGGTCACCTATGTAGTTGCAGGATTTCCAGAAACCTCGCCTTCCAGGTCCAACCACTGTTACTATTTTTTATGTTGAGAAATTACATTACACCAGTACTTCTAAAAAGGAGGGAGGAGTGTGAGTGCCTGGAGGTAATTACTTAAATCTGTTTCTTTCCTTTGCTGGAAATGTTGGGACATCCCTGGGAGAAGCTCCGACAACACACCCCCAAGGACTTTCCACCTGGAAAGGCGAACAGACAGTCCTCTCCAGGAGGAGGTGGGCAAGATGCTTTGAAAGTTGCCAGAGGGCTTCCAAGTTGCATGAAGTAAGGATAAAGGTGGAATCGACTAGCTCTGCAGAACTTCGTCTACATGCTCATGAAGAAAAGACCAGAGCAGGAGACTCAGCAGCCAACTGAACAGATAGCTGTTTCCTATCCAGAAACCGAGGAGGCCGTCATAGAGGCCACCCTCTATGGTGGGTGACCTCTAACGTTTCAGCAACCCTTTCCTGGATGACCTGATTCTCAAAGGAAGTCACTTTTCTTTCTGAGGGTCTTGGTGGCAGATGAGGGTGGCAGCCAGATGATGCCAGCCCCCGGAAGAGAGGCCCGGAGCCCTGGGAGGTGGCGAAGGCCTGCGTGGGGCCCAAACCAGCTTTCCACCACCAGGCTTTGCCTGGAGGAGGTCGTGAGACTTTGTAGCAGAATATCGGCAAACACCTGAAGCTAAAGCAAGAGGAGGGAACAGTGCCACTGACCCCCCCTGCAATGTTTTCCTTTGGGAAACTGTAATATTGTCCATTGTGAGAAAGAGAGGTGGGGCTGGAGGGTGGGTGGGAAGGGGAACTGCAAGAAAGAACAGGGCCCCAGGCAGAATGCTCAGCTCCAAGCCATTTGCCTGAGTTCACTTTTGCAGATGGCTTCTGCTACAAAGTAGAAAATGAAAGCCTTCTTTATGTGGTACTAAAATTGGTATCAGGGTTCCTCTGCCCCCTCCCACATCCCCCCACCCACGGCCAGGCACCTGACAGCGCCTAGGGCTCTGGCAGCCACTGCATACAGCAATCTCAAAAGGTTCCCCGGGGACCAGCCTGGGGCTCCATCACTGGGAACTCGGTTCACATCAGCACCTCTTGCTTTGCCAAAGCAGAAGTGGCCTGGGTCCAAGAGTGAAATTTGGTGGAAGAAATTAAAGCAGGATGCTGTTCTCTCTAATTTCCAGGAAGGCCTTAGATGATCCTCCTGCTTTTTAGCAGTCGCAGGAGGAATCAGGACAGATCTCCTACTTCTTTATTTTTATACTCACTGATCAACAAGCCATCTTGTTTTTTTCCTCCCACTCCCATACTACCAACCTCAATAATGGTTAACAGAGAGGAATTAAACATCATCTCCCCTGCTATTTCAATTTGACACCAAAGGAAATTATCCTGGCTTAAAAAGAAGCTACATTCCAAATCTACTTCATATATACATACATATATGAGACAACTCATAATCAGCGGTCCCATAATAGTCTCCACAGATACTATAGAGTTTCAGCAATTAAATTAACTAATCAATGAATCTCTCTGCAATGTCTTCCTCTGATGTTCCTAATCTGTTATTCTCATGCCATCATGCCACAGCTTGCCCATCAGTACATGGTTCTGTTGCATCTGCCTGCTAAATAATCTTCTCATGTGTTTTCTTAATGGGCTTGGAGTACTACATGTCCTATAATGTTTTCATCTTTTACCTTGGCCACCAGGGAGCTCAGGGTCAATTTTCCAGTTCTTTTGCTTCTATAGTATTTATATATTCATTTAATTATTCTTTCTATATTTGTCATTCTAAATTGTATTTTTTCCTGCCATAATATTCATCTTATGTTTGGATTCTACTATTTTGATGGAATATTTCCTGAAAAGTGAAGTCCTTATAGGTGGAGGCACTATTAATTACTTAATTAAAATAAGGCCATTCACGGTTTGCTTACCTTCCTCTCTTACCTCATTGCTCATCATATTCTCCTTCCCTCCTTTTCTGCTCCTCACAATACACTGGCCTTCTTCCAGTCCTTTGTACTCACTTCAGGGCCTTTGCTTGTGCTGATTCTTACTCCTCATGGCT
Organism: Enhydra lutris kenyoni; assembly: GCF_002288905.1. Taxonomy (NCBI): domain Eukaryota; kingdom Metazoa; phylum Chordata; class Mammalia; order Carnivora; family Mustelidae; genus Enhydra; species Enhydra lutris. The sequence continues at coordinate 73,364,365 of NW_019154093.1, read as the reverse complement.
GCCTATTCCTGAACATCCTTCAGACCCCAGCTGGGTTATGGCTACCCTAAGAGTTCCCTGAACTTTCTGCTCAAGTCAAATCCCCTAATATGTGTACTTTCCTTTTGTAGCAGTTGTCACAGTTGTAACTTTATCTCATATATATATATGATCTCATATATATATATACATATATATATATATATATGATTTCATTCATTCATATATATATATATATATGTATATATATCCCACTAGACTACAAACAATGTCTGGCACATAATGGGTCTGCGATAAAGTTTGTTGAATGAATGAATGAGTGAATGAATGAGTTCATACATACAGATACATTTGTTTCTCTGGTCCAGCGTTTTTCCTATTCTCCGAAACATCTATCTAAGCATTCACTACTCTCTAGAAAAAACTTCTCTAATGTATTCATAATCAGGTTCAATCTTTCTCTCTAACACTATCTATTCTATAAGGTCCTCCAAGGCTTGCCTCAATCCACCTTCCCATTCCCTTTCCTACCCCTTCCATGAAAGCCATCCTGGACAACCTGAAATTCTCCCATACGTAGCCCTGCACATTCCCATCTCCTGGTCTAGAATGTCCCACCCCAGTGACCTGTCCAGCATCTACTGGGAGGAGGCTAAGCTTAGGATGGTACCCTAGGCGCTCAGATGCCACCTACGCCTACAGCTGTCTCTGATTTCTGCAGTTTCCCTCTTATAGTCCAAACCCAAAGCCTTTTGTTTATATTAACTTTTATCTCTTATGTGAGTGCATTATACTTAGAACACATTCCCCTTCCCACTGGACTGTAAACTCCTTTAAGGCAAGCAGCAGGCAAATCCATTCCAAACTCCCAGCTGCAAGCACAGTGTCAGGCACACTGTGATAGGCCAAAATGATTACTGTATTAATACATAATAATAATAACAACATGGAGATATAGGAACATCAAATTTAGGAAACTAGTCCAACAGCAAAAGGAATGGATGATTTCATGATATGCTGTGATGTGGTGGTTTTAAAATATGCCCACATATTCTTGGATGTTCCTCCCTCCAAGAGGAAGAGAGAGTTTAATCCTCTCCCCCTCCACCCCCCAGAGTGTGGGCTGGATTCACCCAGCAACTTGCTTCTAATGAACAGAAAGAACATGGCGAAAGTGATGGTGTGTGACTTTTGAGAGTAGGTCGTAAAAGGGGCTGAGGCTTCCTCCCCACTCTCTGTCTCTGACCACCCTCTCTGGAGGAAGCTGGTTGCCATGTCATGAGGGCACCCAGGCAGCTCCAGAAAGAGACCCAGAAGGCAAGGAACTCATTCCTGCTAACAGCCACATGAGTGGATCATCTTGGAAGCAGATCTAAACAAGCTTCTGAGGACTGCGACCCCGGTTGACCTCTTGACCATACCCTCATGAGAGACTCTGAGCCAGACTCGGCCAGCTTAGCCAGGCCTGAATTCCTGACCCACAGAAACTGAGATCATGAATGTTTGGTTTTTTTAAACCACTAAGTTTTGGGGCAATTTGTTATAAAGAAGTAGATAATAGATAAAAATAGACAACATATGGGCTTATCAACTCAAAAAAAAAGATTATAGTTTTTAATTCCTGTTGGATCAGAGGAGATCTCTGTCTCATTAAGAGCTGATTTTACAAGGTTAGTAACCTTGGTGTTAAATATTCATACTCTGTTCTCCCCACCCGATAGACCCTCCTTCACCTTCAGTTCTTATCTAAATATTACCACTTCTCTAGGGGCACCTGGGTGGCTCAATCGGTTAAGCATCTAACTCTAGATTTTGGCAGGTCATGATCTCAGAGTGGTGGGATGGGGCTCCCCACTGAGTGGGGAGTGTGCTTGAGATTCTCTCTCCCTCTCACTTGGGCTCTTCCCCACCCGACCCCCCACCACTCATGTGTGTGCTCTCTCTAAAATAAATAAATCTTCAAATCAATCGATCAAACAACGTTACCTTTTCCCTAAGGCCCTGCTTGACTTTCTCACGTCTTTTGAGAAGCTCTCTTAACCACTCCAGCCCATACTGAAATAATTTTTCTCTGTTCATTTGCACTTTGGCTTCTGATAACATAATCACTTTGACTTACTGAGAACTTACTACGTGATGTTGTTGTGGTTGAATAGTGTCCCTCCAAAATTCATGTCCACTCAGAGCCTCAGAAGATATAACCTTACTTGGAAATTGGGTCTTTGCTGATACAATCAGTTAAGACAAGGTCATCCTAGAGTAGGGATGGACCCTAACTTCAGTAACTGATGTCCTTAATAAGAAGGCCATGTGAAGACACGGAGACACAGGAGGAGAAGGCCATGTGACAACGGAGCAGGGATTGAAGTGATGCAGCCACAAAGCCAGGACTGCCAAGGATTGCCAGCAACCACCAGAAGCTAAGAAGAGAAAAGAAGATTCCTCCCTAGAGCCATCAGACAGAGCATAGCACCACGACACCTGGAACCTGAACTTCTTGCCTCCAGAACTGTGAGAGAATAGATTTCTGTTGCTTTAGGACCCCCAGCCCTAGCAAACAAATACAAAGAGTCATACTGTGCACATCTTATTTCTCATTTCTACATTCACAAAAATGCTTCAAATTAAATATGATTAGCTCCTTTGATAAATGAATCTGACAGCCGGTGAAGCTGTACCCAGGGTACAAAGCCAGTCTCCAGAGACTGTGCTCTGCCTGCTGCTCCTCCCTCTCTGGCCTCATTCTATCATGCACCGATCTCTGTTTGTAAATGCTTGTTCCTTGAAAGGCTGTAAGTGCCATCAGTGCCAGTTTCATGTCCTACAATTCTCCCATGTCTCTTTTTCAGTCCATGATGTTCAAAAAATACCTGGTGGATGAATTATTTCAAATTTCAGAGGATTAAAAATATAAGAGGAAAAAATAAGTACGGAGAAAACTTGACAATGGTCCATGATCTCTAGAGGAAATCTGTCATTAATGTTTTCAAACTGTGAGTACTCTGATGATCACTGTTCTCTGGGACCAGGTACTAATATGAACAGTATCTGTCACCAGAGGAAATGAGTATTGGAGACAATGGGGCTGTCAGGTTGCTTCACAGTTACAAAGTTTAAAAAAGAATACTTTTTACCCCAATTGTAGGGGTCTACTCCATAAATAGTGAGCCTCTCATTCTCTGGGGTAAAAGTATTTTTTTAAAACATTGGTAATTGTGGGGCATCTGGGTGGCTCAGGGGTTGAGCTGCTGCCTTCCGCTCAGGTCATGATCTCAGGGTCCTGGGATCAAGCCCGGAATTAGGCTCTCTGCTCAGCGGGGAGCCTGCTTCCACCCCCGCCCCCCCCCCCACGCCTGCCTCTCTGCCTACTTGTGATCTCTGTCTGTCAAATACATAAATGAATAAATCTTTAAAACGTTGGTAATTGTCAAGCAATAAGACCCACTTGAGGGTAAGCGCTCACCTGGCTGTCTTAGGGAGCCTGTGAGGTTGCCTTTGTCTGGGTGGCCACTGAGATCTACCCTGACACCAGCTTTTGGTGAGGTCACAGTTTTATATCTAAACGACACTCCCCAGAGTGAACCAACCTGTTGATCTCCTTGGTCCTCAGTTTCTGCGAGTATAAAATAGGGATTTTAATGGCGTATCAATCATAATTGGAAACAAAAACCTGACATTTTTAAGTTATCTAAAAATCAAGAGGATGTCTCATCTTTCAGAGAAGCTCCTGAAAATTGTGGCGTATGCCCAGCGACATCACCTTTATCTGCTCATCTTCATTCATGCCCACCCCCATTGTTTGCTCATCATCTGACTAAAATGATAATTACATCAAAGACAATAAAGCACACTGGCCATGATCACCCATTCTTCTGAAATGTTACCCAAATCTATCTCCATCCGAGAAAAACGAGCTGGTGAATATAAAAATCAGGACTCATCTTTTGGATAATCCAGGACTAAAAACTCTATGTATCCTTTTAAAAATATGCCTTCTCCCCCTCCCCATAGTTCTTTGTTTCCTTCTGACTTCCTGCTACCTTGTTTCTTATTCTGTATTTGGTCATAGCCCTTTTCTTTCTTGTATGGATGATTTATATAGCTCAATATTTGCAAAGGGAAGCTCTAGCCCTCATCTTTAAAAAAAAAAAGTTTTACAAGGAAAATAAATTGAGCCATTAATTCAAGATTTATGGAGCAGGCTGGGTGCACCTGACTTTTCTGACGTGCTGTCCTGAGCCAGCATCACCCTTAGGAGAATCTGAAGCAAGTCAAACAAATGGATACACTTGATGCTTCCTTTTATCTTTTCTCTTGGTGGCTTACTTGCCACTCTTTTATCTTCATGTGATTGAGGTTGGAGGGCAAAGTAATCAACTTCAAGCAGAAAATTAGCCAATTTCAGTTTCCTTTCTAATTGAGAAACAGCTTTCCTTGACTGTTGTGCATGGGGTAAGAAGAGGGGCATTCCAATAAGGATGCAGGCTTATTACATTAAAATCCAATTATTATTACGGATTTTTGCATTTTATTGTATCATCAGCACAATTCTGATTTAGAAAATCATGCCCTAGGCCTGTGAAAGCCACTTTATTTTTTTCTACCCTGCAGAGTTCTGTGGGTCTTTTTAAAAATGCTTTTAATAACACGTGTCAAATCGAAGGAGAAGAATGGGTGATAACCTCACATTAGGGTTCTCAGATTTAAAAAGATTTTGAAAAGCACAGAGCTAGGAAGTATGAAAAATATATTTTCTTTTGGCAGCTGTCAAGCACTAACTATAATTATCTGTTCTGTGCTTTATCTGGTATGACATAGAAGGAGAGCTTAGGAAGAAATGTGACAAACGGCACAGTTTTTATCACTTTACTAGAGGAATGATACAGACTGAGGAAGAGCTCTGAGTTGGACCAAATTATTTTCTGAAAATCTGGCAGAATTAGCCATCAGGCCCATCTGTCCTGACTGGGAAAAGCTGGCAGCTTGATAGAGCCGTCAGGCTCTGCAGACCGGCCCTCTGGGTCTCCGTGATTCCTGGGGGAGAAGACAGTGGCGGCGGCCCTCCCAGACAAGGCCTCCCTCCTCCATCTGACTGCAGATGGAGAAGGCTAATGCTGTCTTTAAAAATCCATGCTCCCAACCTGGCACACCTCTATTAAAATGCTAAACACTTGGACTCTTTGACAGACTCAGACAAGTTGCCTCAGTACACATAGGAGGACAGTCACTGCAGCTCTGTTACCATATAAATGACTGGAATTGACCTAGTCATCAAATTTGCTTTAGCAAATCGCGGCACATGTTTATCACAAACCACCATGAAGCTGTTAAAAATAAAGATGTGGATCTGTAGTAAGGAAAACAATAAAATACAGAACAGGACACATATTCTGATCTGATTTGTAGAGAAGGCTAAAAAATAGATGTGCTTGTAGAGGCACAAGATATTTCAAGAAGAATATCGAAGCAGGAGCTGACAGAGGTTAGCCTTTGGGGACTTGTGAGGGGCGGGGAGGGGAAACTTTTACTTCTAGGCTTCTACCCTTTGCACAACTGGGGCTGACACGCAGAAAATAGGACGGTGGGGAAGAGCCCAGCTGCTTGAGTTCCTGCTCTCTTTCCAGTCAAGTAACCTCTGGCAGGCTAATCTCTCTGTGGCAGGCACTGGGAAATTAGAAATGATTAAAATGTACAAGAATACCAGCCCTCACAGAGTTTATATTCTAGTCAGAAAATATGGACAATTAGAAAAAAATGTTGTGTGTGTGTGTGTGCATACAGATGTATGTATGTAAACTACATGCCGGAGGGCCTAGAGGGCTGTGGGAGAGAGTGGAGCAAGAGGAGAGGGAAGGGGTGGAATGGAGGTGGGGTGCCTACCTCACAGAGTTCTTATAAGGACCAAATGGGTTCCTGCCTGTAGGTCACTTGGGGAACTCAATAAGTGTAAGCTATTATTATGGGCATATATTACCTTATGATGGAAAAATAAATAACAATTTTTAAACAAACAATACCCTCCGGGACTTTTGCTTAAGATATCTTCTTTTAATGGCTTTGAAACTTCAAAATGGGGATATACATTTCTCATTTTGCAAGTGTAAATTGATGTTGCCCAGCCACACTGGCCTTCTCTCTGTCTCCTAGGCACAGACTTTTTCTTTTCTTTTCTTTTTTTTTTTTTTTAACAGATCCTGCCGCAGGTTTATTGGTACAAATAGCACAGGAGGACACCAATCCCATGCGGATAGAAGCCCAGGGGTCATACCAGTCCTTCTGTCCTCACACTGGCAGACAGAAGCCTCTACACTGGAGCCTTTGTGGAGGCCTGAGCACCTTTGGGAGTCCGAGCTGCAGCAGGAGCTGGAGCTGGAGCTGGAGTTGCAGCCAAAGCCTGGGCCTTGGCTTGAGCTTTGGCCTTGAACTTTGGCCGGCAAAGCCTGAGACCCTTGGCAATGTGGGCACGAGCATGTTTCCCGAGCTTGGGGTGAGCGATGTAGGCATGTCGATTGAGCTTGCAGCTGCCGCCCTTTAGGATCTTGGGCTTGACCTCCTTGGGCTTGACGAGGGCCTTGATAGCCTCGGCACGTGCACGCATGGGCTTGGCGTTGTTGGCCTGCATCTTCAGGCCCTTCTTGTTGTGCTTCTTGGCAAAGTGCATGTTCCTCAGGAACTTGGGGTCTACCCCCTTAAGAGATTCGTATCTTTGGGACCAGCGTTTCTTGATGCCATTTCTGTGCCATTTTCATGACTGGTTGTGCGTGGCGTGGTTCTTGGACTTGGCCATGTCTGCCCCGAAGCCCGCGGCTCCCGAAGCGCCTCAGACCGGAAGAGAAAGCGGCACAGACTCTTTCCTGCCTGCAAGCTTGTCCACTCCTTTTCACCTGCCAAACTTCTCCACAGCTTTCATTCAGCTCTCCGCTTAAACCCGCTCCTCAGAGAGGCCAGCTGTCACCTTCCCCATCTACCATCTAGGGTAGATCCACGATCTACAGTTAGGTCTCCTTGTCATATCTTCTGCTTTTCTTTCATATCATTGAACCGAATTTGCAAATCAATTGCATTGGTTATTTGGGAGTATCAAGTTGCTTTCCAAGCCCAGTTCCTCCCCAGGGCCATTTACACGGGGAAAGGTGAAAGAGGGGAGAGGGGAGCTGGAGGCAGCGTGGCCAAGAGCACTGCTTGCTGGTGGAGGGAGAAGAAGCTGAGAAGCAATTTAGAAAAAGACTGATGTATAGGGATTTGTTTGTATTGCTTGCTATAGAATGAGTAAGAGTCTGTCCCTCAGTTGCAGTAATAGCTTCGAGAAACACTCTAAGGTCTCTTGGGAGCTCTAGGTTGGGTCCTTCTTGAAACAGGAGGGGTCCTTCAGCTAGGGGCCAAGCAAAAACAAAGGGGTGTGTGTGTTGCCTACCGCCCCATTTGTCAAGTTTGAAAGGACTGACATTATTGCCAGAGATATGAGAAAAGGTGAGGACATGCAGAGTTCATGGAAAATAAAATTGATGCAATTTCCCCAAAAGAGAAATTGGATAATAGGGAGCAATATAAAATATATGTGCTCTTGTGGGGTGCCGGGGTGGCTCAGTGGGTTAAAGCCTCTGCCTGTGGCTCAGGTCATGATCCCAGGATCCTGGGATTGAGCCCCGAGTCGGGCTTTCTGCTCAATGGGGAGTCTGCTTCCTCCTCTCTCTCTCTCTCTCTCTCTGCCTGTGTCTCTGCCTACTTGTGATCTCTGTCTGTCACATAAATAAATAAAACCTTAAAAAATATATATGTGCTCTTTGATCAAGGAATCTTCATGTATGGAATATAGCTAAGGAGTTAACAGGATAACAATTGAGCAAATGTTTACAAATATATATGCAAAAGCATTCATTTCAGTATTGTTGAGAGCAATAGGATTTAGAAGCCATCTGAATTGGTTGGTTAAATAGATTATATGCTATACATGCTACAGAACTCTATGTAGCCTTTAAAATGATGAAGTTAGACCTATATTTATTAACAGATAGAGATGTCTTTTGTAAATTCTTGCATAAAAAAAGGGTTATGACACAGCATGTATGATATGATCCCATTTATGGAAAATTATATATTTATATCTCTACTTTTTTTTTTAAGATTTTTGTTTATTTATTTGAGAGAGAGGCAGTGAGAGAGAGCATGAGCAAGGAGAAGGTCAGAGGGAGAAGCAGACTCCCCGTGGAGCTGGGAGCCCGATGAGGGACTCGATCCCGGGACTCCGGGATCATGACCCGAGCCGAAGGCAGTTGTCCAACCAACTGAGCCACCCAGGCGTCCCTATATCTCTACATTTAAGTGTAGAAGTATAGAAAGTCTACAAGTATAGAAGGAAGTCTGGAAATATGCAACAAAGTGTTTATAGTGATGTTAGCCAGTTATGAAATTTTGGGTAAGTTTTGCATCCCTGTTCACATTCTATACTTCCTGATATTTTAGAATAAGAATGTACCATTGTTACAAAAATAATAAAGCTATTTAAAAATAGTATTAATATGCCAAAAGGGAATAAGGCAATCTGGAGCTCAGTCCCATTCCTCAATTTTCAAAAAGCAGATCATAAAACAGTAACAAACACAACATTAAGCACTGACTCTACGCTATGCATTTTGCAAAACACTGTAAGCATTATTTTGCTTAATCCTCCCACCAATCCATAAAAGATATAAATTATCCCCATTTTCCAAATGAAAAAATTGAGAAGAAGACAGGTGAGTATCTTGCCCAAAAGTCAGTTGTCACGGCCAAGTCAACACCAACGACAGAAACATGCGAACCACATACAAGGTTTTAAAATTACCAGTAAGCACATTTGAAAAAGTATAGAGACACAGGTGAAATTATATTTTTCGGGTGAAATTAATTTTAACACTACATTTCAAATGCCATCAGCATGCAATATTATTGAGATGTTTCGCATTCATTTTTTCTGTACTAAGTCCTGTTAGAAACTTAGTTTCTTTTTTTTAAGATTTTATTTATTTATTTGACAGACAGAGATCACAAGTAGGCAGAGAGGCAGGCACAGAGAGAGGAGGAAGCAGGCTCCCCGCCGAACAGAGAGCCCAATGAAGGGCTCGATCCAGGATTCCGGGATCATGACCTGAGCAGAAGGCAGACACTAAACTGACTGAGCCACTCAGGCACTCCAAGGAAATGGATTTTTAATTTTATTTAATTTTAATCAAAAGTTACAGTTAGGGGTGCTGGGTGGCTCAGTGGGTTAAAGCCTCTGCCTTCGGCTCAGGTCATGATCCCAGAGTCTTGGGATGGAGCCCACATGGGGCTCTCTGCTTAGCAGGGAGCCTGCTTCCTCCTCTCTCTCTCGCTCTGCCTGCCTCTCTGCCTACTTGTGATCTCTATCAAATAAATAAATAAAATCTTAAAAAAAAAAAAAGTTAAAATGCACACTCAACTCAGTCATTGAAAATTTGTCAGCTGTGCTTGGAACTACTTGGGTATGTGCATCTACTTTCTTTCTTTTTTTTAGATTTATTTATTTATTTTAGAGACAGAGGGTGCAAGTAGGGGGACGGGCAGAGGGAGAGGGAGAGAGGAAGATTCCTTGTTGAGAGCGGAGCTCTCCAGACTTATTCTCACCACCCTGAGATCACAGCCTAAGCAGAAATCCAGAGTCGGTTGCTTAACCAACTGAGCCATCCAGGGGTCCCCATCTACTTTCTTAACCAGAAATTTAATGAAATCTAAATAGAGATCCAGTATTTTTTATGAAAATTTAGCATCTGAATTGAGTCATGCTGTAAAGTGTAACACACATACCGGACTTGGAACAGAAACTTAATTTCTTAGTTAGGAACTAAGTTTCTGGGGCACCTGGGTGGCTCAGTGGGTTAAAGCCTCTGCCTTCAGCTCATGTCATGATCCCAGGATCCTGGGATCGAGCTCCGCATCGGGCTCCCTGCCCAATGGGGAGTTTGCTTCTCCCTCTCCCACTCCCCCTGCTTGTATAGCCTTCTCTCTCAAATAAGTAAATAAAATCTTTTTTTAAAAAATCCATTTCCTCAGCTATAGTAGCTGCATTTTCATTGCTCGATAGCCACACAAGGCTAGTGGCTACCATATCTGGATACCACAGCTCCAGACCCTTGCCTGCTATGCTCTCTTCTTTCTCTTTGCCAAATTTTACCAACTTTGTCCTCAGAATAGCTTTCACATCTACTCTTTTTCCCTTTCCAACACTCTTACCCCTGTTAAATTCTTATTACTTACTACTATAAGACCATGTTAATTATACTTCCACTAAAAATCTAGAACAGCTAACGTTTATTGAGTACTTACTATGCACCAGGAACTAGTCTAAGCACTTTATATGTATGAATTCACTTGACTGTCATAATATAGTAATCAATTAAGTGGACTTTATTAATATTCCCATGGCAATGATGAAGAAGCTGAGGTGTGAGGACATTAAATAGCTTCCCCAAGGTCATGCCATTACTGAGCAAAGGAGCTGGAAATTGAACCCACCCCACTCCATATATCCAGACCCCACTGTACCATTACTCTGCCTCCCTCTCACAAAAACATACGTAAAATTCATAATTTGAATGCTAGGAGTAGAGGTGATTTTTACTCTCTTCTTCTTATTTATCTATTTTTTCCCAAGTTTTCTGCAAAGGAAATGTGTCACTTTTACAATTTTTAAGGTTTTTCTTTTTTTTTTTTTAAAGATTTTTATTTATTTATTTGAAAGAGAGAGAGAGAGTGCACACAGAAGCAGGGGGAAGGGGCTGAAGGAGAGGGAGAAGCAGACTCTCCACTGAGCACAGAGCCTGACATGAGGCTCAGTCCCAACGACCCCAAGATCATGACCTGAGCCAAAGTCAGACACCCCACTGACTGAGCCACCCAGCTGCCCCTAAAGTTTTTCTTTGAAAGTAAGGCAGATTGGGGTGCTTGAGAAGCTCAGTCAGTTGAGCAACTGACTCTTGATTTCGGCTCAGGTTATGATCGTGGAGTTGTGAGATTGAGCCCCGCACTAGGCTCCACACTCAGCTTGGAGTCTGCTTGAGATTCTTCCCTTCTCTTTCTGCCCCAGCCCCCATTCTCTCTCTTTCTCAAATAAATAAATAAAACATTTTTAAAAATAAAATAAAGTAAGGTAGATAATGATCAGACTGGTCCAATTTTAGTATACTCCTACCTTGAGACTCCCTAACTCCCCAAAAGCCTTCAGATCTCAAATATCTATTACTCATTAGACCTCTCTGATAGCAACTAAAACCAGCACATCTCACAACCCTACAAGAGTACCTAGTGAGGGATGCCTGGGTGGCTTAGTCGGTTAAGCAGCTGCCTTCAGCTCAGGTCGTGATTCCAGGGTCCTGGGACTGAGTCCCACATTGTGCTCCCTGCTCAGCAGGGAGCCTGCTTCTCCCTCTCCCTATGCTCCTCCCGCCTGCTTGCGCGCTCTCTCTCTCTGTCAAATAAATGAATAAAATCTCTGGGGTAAAAAAAAAAAAGAGTACTTCGTGACAAAAGGAGCCTTTCAATTTCCCCTCTCTACCAAATATGGCAGGATGTTTTAAACATTCAAGCTTGGTGACTCCCAAACAAAGGAGTCACTTCAAATCTTTTTTTTTTTTTAAGTTTTTAAAAATTTTTTTAAAGATTTTATTTATTTATTTGATAGAGAGACAGCGAGAGAGGGAGCACAAGCAGGGGGAGTGGGTGAGGGAGAAGCAGTTTCCCACGGAGGAGAAAGCCAGATGCAGGGCTTGATTCCAGAACCCTGGGATCATGACCTGAGCCAAAGGCAGAGCTTAATGACTGAGCCACCCGGTGCTCTTACATTTTTAAATTTTTATTTAAGTAAGCTTTACACCCAATGTGAGGCTCAAACTCACAACCCCAATTTCAAGAATTGCACGCCCCTCCAACTGAGTAGCCAGGTGCCCCAAGTCACTTTGCTTTTTAATTTTTTTAAAAGATGTTTTTATTTATTTTAGAGAGAGACTGAGAGAGCAGGAGGGAGAGAATCTCAAGCAGACTCTCTGTTGAGTGTGGATCAGGATGCGGGGGGCTTGATCCCCCAACTCTGATATCATGACCGACCAGAACCAAGAGCCGCAAGTTCAATCAACTGAGCCACCCAGGCGCCCCCCCAGGAGTCACTTTAAATCTTAGGCTCCCGGTGAAATATTTCCTGAAATCTCAGGGGTCCTGAATGTTTTCTAGACCTACTCATTTCCCTGTGGAATCCAAACCTTGAATAATGAGTTAGAAGCAAATACAGGAGGAAACATAAAAGGTCTGAAGCTATGATCATGCAGTGAAATACCATGCTGGGATCTCAGGACTTTCTCCCTCCTGGTAGAGGGGCTGATCGGGGGGAGTCAGAACTGTGAAAGTCCATCACTCTGCTCCTAAAGCTGTTCTTTATACATCTCCCGCACCCACTCAAAAACCCTGACCAAAACCCATGGCTTGCCCCTCTCCTTCACCCTACACTTAAAGTCAGTTGCCAAACCCTCTAACCTCTACCTTCAGCATATTTTTCTCATCTACACCTCTCCATGTGTCCCACTGCCACCTGCCAGCACAGTCCTGCTAGCCCCCTCCTTGACTGATCTCCTTGCTCCCACCTCCCTCTCTTACCTTCTCGCCTTCCTCAACCATGTTTACTTTTCATTCCTATTAATCCACACTGAGAAGGCTGCTATCTCTGCCAGAAATCCTTCAGGGATTCTCCACTTCATATTTCTAACTTTCCAGGCTGGATTTCTATTGTCCCCCACACCTACTCCACATTCCAACCTTATCTCCTGTTGTACTCACACGTACTTCACATTTCTGCCACCTGATCTACTGGCAATTCCCAGGATCCCTTGCATTTTCCTTGTGGACCTTTCTGCAGGCTCCCTCCTCTATCCAATCCATCTCTGCCCATTGCAGTCCTCCTGATTATTCCAGAACTAGGTCAAGTGCCAACTGTTCAAATATGTTTTCTTCTTCCCTATTCAACTCTGTATTGCCACTCGTGCATTGCTTACCATATGTTAACTGTGCGTTATCATTTATATATCCTTATTTGTGTACTTACTTTTCTGCCTACCAGTATTTCTTAAGCACCTGTGACATGTCAAGGGTATGCACTGGGCCTTTTGCATATGTTATCTAACTTAATTTAATCTTCACAGCAGCCTTGTTAGAGTTAGAATCATAACATGTATTACCATTCCCATTTTACAGATCAGGAATCCGAGGCTGCAAGAAGTGAATTAACTTGTTCAATGCAGTATCCTTACTAAGTGGCAGAGTCATCCCTCACTCATCCAGTTTTATTACAATCCAGGTGCGCCAGATTCCCAGGTCCTATGGACTTCCCAGTATAGATTGGGAAGTCCCTCGGGGGGCAATTAGCACTGGAGCCTCAGGACAAGGCAGATCTGTTAAAGAGGGTTTTCTGCTCCTCTCTCATTTGATGTATATTCATTGTGTTATGGGAAATGCTCCCTTGGCTCTCAGTCAGCACTCTGCCCAGGCTAGCACAGGGCTAAAGAAATGATTCATGAAAATAAATAGCATACAGGATGCTTAGTTCCACTGGTGACCTTGATCATTGTAAAATTGTGTAAGCAAAGGCACGCCACACCCCAGCACAACTTTAGCAATCCATAACTCCCCGTTCTCTACCACCTCAGTTTAAGCCTCCTGCTAAATCTCTCTGTTTCCTTGGGTGCCTGGGTGGCTCAGTGGGTTAAAGCCTCTGCCTTCAGCTCAGGTCATGATCTTAGGGTCCTGGGATCGAGCCCCACATTGGGCTCTCTGTTCAGCGGGGAGCCAGCTTCCTCCTCTCTCTCTGCCTGCCTCTCTTCCTACTTGTGATCTCTGTCAAATAAATAAATAAAATCTTTAAAAAAATGATTAAATCTCTCTGTTTCCTGATTAGATCCAGAGGGGTACCTCAGATTTCAGAAACAAGGCTGGAACAGCACTGTTGTCATATCAGGTTGGCCTGAAAAGAGTCCCCGCCAGTAATACCCAACATAGACTCACAAGGAATTCATATGAAGATTAAGAATAGAGAAGGGTTAGTCTACCCTGAATTGATTTTTCACCATTTGGGTTGGAAGCCCCCAAACTTGTTGAGTCAGTTCATATTGCCAAATGAAGACTGTTGTAACAATGCGTTTATTCTCTTCCTTATTATTTGGAGTCAAGGGTGTCCAGCAGCCACTGTTTGCTCAAGGAAAGTCTAAACAGAACTTGCAGGGACGCCTGAGTGGCTCCGTTGCTTAAGCGTCTGCCTTTGGCTCAGGTCATGATCCCAGGGTCCAGGTACTGAGTCCCACTTCAGGGTCCTTGCTCGATGGGGAGTCTGCTTCTCCCACTGCCTGCCTTTCCCCTTGCTTGTGTTCCCTCTCTCTCCCTGACAAATAAATAAATAAAATCTTAAGAAAAAAAATAAATAAACGGGACTTGCTGACGCCTGTGGCCAACTCCTAAGTCACTTTGACTTTGGCATGGGGTATGGATCTAATGGTAATGAAGCTGAAAAGGAAAGGGGGTTAGGTAACTCTAATTTGTGTTTGATTTTTATGGTTTTGGGAGTTTTTTGTATGTGTATTTTCTCTTTCAATACTCAAAGCAATCCTTTTTGTGGTAGGTGTTATTGAAACACCCATTGTACAGATCCAAAAACTGTGTGGTAAATAACAGGTAGAGACTAGACCCCTGGTATGTTGAGTTGCACAGATAACACTGGCCCGAGCTCAGGCTCTGCAGTAAGATCTTTTGCTTAGGCAAATGGCAGCCATTTAAAAAGGAGTAAATGCAAAAATTTGTGCCCAAGTTAGAGGTCTCAAGCATCAATATTCTTCCTTCCCTCCAAAACAAGACGATACAAAGTGTTTAATTTCTCAAATGTCTCACATTTTCCAGAGTTGACAAGATCTCACCAAGAAGCAGTAGTGGAACTGTTAAGATTCTTACCTTCCACTCAGAGGAGACTCCCATACTGGATTCTTAGGCAAGGGTGCTTGGTTGAACTAGGTATCTCAGTTGGTTAGGCCACACACCACCAAGCCACAGTCACTGAGAAGATCATCCTGTTCCTAGCCATCTTTAAAACAGGTCATAAAGGGGCGCTGGGAAGGCTCAGTTGGTTAAGCATCTGATTTCGACTCAGATCATGATCTCAAGGTTCTGGGATGGAGCCCACAGGGACAGGCTCCCTGCTTAGCAGGGAGTCTGCTTCAGCATTTCCCTCTGCCCCCTCCCCCTGCTCATTTGTATGCTCTCTCTCTCTCTCTCTCAAATAAATGAATAAAATCTTAAAAAAAGAAAAAACAGTTCATAAAGTGGCTGAGTGAAAATGTAGACAGTCCAGGGAAGGTCATCATTGGAACTGATAAAAAGTTATCAAAAGTGCCACTGACTGGGATCACTTGTGCCATATTCATGAATGAAGTACAGAATTCTCTCTCCTTCCCCCACCCTTCAGTTCTTTGTGATCTGTTTTGTTGTAGACAGTCTAACGGATAGAGCACCTTCATAATAATATATTTCCATATGAGAGGGGGTTGCTTTTACTAATCAATGAACACTAACAACTCATAAAAAGTATTTCAATCTCTCAAAACCCTAGCTAAGTATGACAATGGAGATTCTTTTTACAGGGCTAAACTCTTGGTGTATTATGAAATCTTTCACATCTCACAGAGATAACAGAACAACTCTTATTTTACCTTCCCCAGTGCAGTTCTTGTTGCCGTCTCTGCCATATTGTTAAAAAAGCTTACCCAGAGAACAACCAAATAATGGTATTTCAAACCTATAGAAACCACTGAGTTTTGCTACTACTTAATACCTTTGTGTATTCCTCCAAAAAGAGTGCTCAAAGGATTTTCGGTGGGAAGACATTCACTGCGTATTGTCTGAATTGTGCTGGCAACCTTTTAGAAACACCTTGAAAAAGACTTGTGACATATGTCAGCAGAAGTCCAGAGAAGGAAAGTAGGTAGAGACTGGCGGAAAGAGAGATATTACAGACTCAAAGTCTGGTCAGAGGGGTTTGTGGGCTGTCAGGTACACTAAACAAAGCACACTGGGGGAGGCAAAGCACTTAGCAGCCCGCAAGGTAACTGGATGTTTAAGAAGGAGGGGAGGGGGAGAGAGGTGATGGGTTCCTTCAGTCCCCTTGTCACATCTCCCACCTTCACACTTATTTGAAACCATAATAAAACCACAAGGATTTTTCTCCCCTACTTTCCTCGGCCTTCCTAACTCCTTTCTTACCCCGCTCTTCCCTCTCACTTTCCAATTTGCCCCTCTGTACATAATCTTTTGTTTTCAACTACTTTAAGGTATTTTATTGCAGCTGAAAAACCATCCATGTCTTCTTCCTTCATTTCCGAGCCCAGGGACCCAGGTCCTTCCTGGGCTCCTTGGAGCTGGGACCTTCTCCTCTGAGCTCAGCAGCCCAGGCTGTGAGGATGATCTATTTCATGAGTCCTCCAGTGGGCTGGCCTCTCCATGACGCCAGTCCGCTCCTCTTCCCGCCCCCCCGCCCCCCCCCCCCCCCAACCCGCCTCATCCCCAAAGAAACCTAAACTCCGTGGCTTCTGAAACTGTCTGTGCCTGGGTCCCCAAGGTCTCCGCCAGGATCCAAGATTTGTCTGACCAAAGTGGGGTCAAGTCGGGGAAAACAGTACCTCTTTACAGGCGTGAAGCTCCGGTCCCGCTCCCTGGGTCACCTGGAAGGCGGTCCCAACCCAGAGCAGCAGCCGCAGAAGCCGGAGTGTGCGCCGCTCCGTTCTTCCCCTGCCTCCCGCAGAGGGATGGAGGCTGCGCCCCGGCTCAGCCATAGCGTTGTCCTGCGCGAGCGGCAGCAGCGGCTCAGGTGCTGCGGCTGCTGCTACTGCTGGCAGAAGGCGGAAAAAAGGGGGAGGGAGGTTCACAGGGGGAGGATGCAAGGGGCTGGGCTCGCTTCAGTCACCTCCCTGCGGCTACGCCGAGGCCGCCCATCCTTCCTCCTCCCTCCTTCCTCTTCTCCTCCTACCCACGTCGCCTTGGCAACCGCCTCCTCTTTCCCTCCGCGCGGGTGGGTCAGGGACCACGCGCTCCTCTGCCGCTCACCTGCCGGTCGCCATGGCAGCCGCCGCCGCTGGTGCGCGCCGCGTGAGAGTGCGCGCGCCCGGGGTCTGCAACCGGCCCAACAGACCGGCCGGGGTCGTGTAAAGAACGCAGTAGAAACATCCTACAAGCCAACGCCACCAAATTCACGTTTTCCAATGCTCTTTCGGGTCATGGGCCATTTATGAGCATCTCTAATTTCGCAGACATGGAGTTCGACAATACTTTTTGTGCACCTCCTTTGTGTGCACCGATAGAAGGAAGATTGAGGCGCCGTCTCACCTCCAGAAGTTACAGCCCGGAAGAGTGGCCCCGGTAGATGTTACCTACTGCAACAGCCGCTTCTGGAGATCTTACTTCCATCCCGCCAAATCCACCCGTGCCTTTACAACCGGCTCTATGCGAAGCCTTAAGACTTGCTTAACTGAGGTTAAGCAAGGAGGGTTTGCGTTAGCCTGAAATTTTCCAAGCACGACACTTGGGCTCTTCCGTCTCTTAACATCTTCATTCTCTCGTTGCTTTGGTGAAAAATTCTTTCGTTAGATGTGAGGGAGAAGGAAATTCCTGGGTCATCTTTCAGGACTTCTTTACTTAACTGAAGTCTTTTGCAAGGCGGGAGGCCGACGTTTTTCAACCAAGGCTCCCAAGTGCAAATGCAGGGCTCCCGGGTACGCTCGGTGGCGCTTTCCCCTCTGCGTTTCCCAGAGCGTCCTCCGGAGGGGTCTCCCGCACCGGACCGCCAGGTGGCGCCCTTCTCGAAGGGAATTGTCCTCAGTCACAGATGGCGGGAGAGTTGCCTGGCAACCGAAAGTGGGCGTTCCAAACAATTGGGACCCGGGATCCTCCGCGTGCGTTGTGTGCGGCTGCGCGGGCTTTCCATCCCTCACACCAGCTTCTCACTCCGCATTTTACCATGCCTTTCACCCGAGACCCTTTCCAGCACCCTACGTTGGATAACGATGAGACCTACCTGGGAAAACTCCGGGCCTCCAAGGTACTGTGGTTTCTTGCGTAGATTCCCACCAAGGGTGATGGCACTCTTCTTTCTGTTGGCGTGATGGGCAGGGATGGTAACTTAAAGCACTCTGGTGAGGACACTGAGTAAGGTACCAGAGAAGTTTGTTTTCTGCCTACCTCTTGGCTCCACGTTCAGATCTGCTAACGTTTCAGAGATGCTTTTGAGGAGAGGGAAGTAGAGCTCTAGCCCAGAGGAACAAGGGGCTCTCGTTGCCCAAAGCAGTGCTTGGTATAATGAGGATTACTCAGGCCCAGGTCCCACCAAGCCACCCTTTGCCCTGTTTGGAAACCTGTTCTCTAAAGAGATAGGAGATATGGAATGGGAGAGAATGCTCTGGAAGCCACCAGGCCATGCTTTGTACATCTGCCCTCACACCATCTCGGTCTTTTGGTTAATGCTGGAATGTGTTTTTGTATGTGTGTCAGTGATTTGAGGAATTTAAATTATCTTTTTCTGGCAGAAGTATTTGGGAAGCTTGAAATGGTGCAAAGTAAGATTAATTTGATAGTAGTTGTGGCTTGATAACAGAATCAAGGAGCTTCCTTTCGTTTATTCAACATTTATCATTTACTATACGCCAGCATTCTGCTCAACACTGAGGATGGGTAGATGAGTTAGATATGGCTCCTGCTTTAGAGAAACTAGTAGAAAAGCTGACAACAGCAGCAGCGAAAATGCTTGCACAACAGCACATGAGTTGTAACAGAGTTACACTCTGTGTCATATTGTGTGTCAGGAGAACTGGGAGCTTAAAAAAAGCTGCTCAGAACCGGTGAGTTTTCACACCCAAATATGAGTGAGCTGGACTAGGTGAGGGAGAAGGTGGAATGTGAGTTAGAAAAAAGGAAACAAGAACCAGACATTAAAGGCACGGGGGCAGCAGGTGCACGTCCATGGAAAGGAGAGAAAGAGTGGCCTGCTTGGGGCCAAAGAGTCCAGAGTGGCTGGAGCATCAATGTGAGATGGAGGAGGGGAGAGAGCAGGAGCTGGAGTCACCTACTTGGGCTGGGTGTGCTGTGTACACTATGCTTGTGAGCTAGGATTCCATCCTGGAGGCTCTGGGGAATCACATCAGGATTTTAAGCACTAGAGTGACACGATCAGTGGGTGTTTTAGAAAGCAAAGCGGTGTAGATTGGATAGAATGGGAGTGGGGACAAGAAGAATTAGCAAGGAGGAAGGAGCCTCAGAAGGCAGCAGTCTCCAGGAGGAATAACAGGTCTAAATCAGGGGATGGCAATGAGGTGCAGGTGTGAAAAAGTTGCCAAGGGTAGGACTAATGTAACTTTGTGGCTGGATATGGGCCCACGAAAGGGACAAGTCTGGGATAGCTCCTAGGTGTCGAGGGCTTAATTGATACCATTTACTGAATGAGGCATCCAGGGGAAGCTGGTTTGGAGAGAAAAATGTGCAGATCAGTTATATAGAGGTTGCTTTTGTGGTGCCTGTGGGACATTTAAGTGAAGATGAACAGTGGGCAACATGGTTGAGAATTCTAGGTTGAAAATATATATCTAGAAGCCACAGTACCCATGTGGTGATTTAACCCATAGGACAGAATGAGCTCATCCAGTGAAGGTGAGAATATGAAAAACAGAAACGAAACCCCTGAAGAAGGCACTGTCTAAGGGGCAGAGGGAGAAAGTAGAGCTGACAAGGGGGTTGAGCAGTAACAGGTAGAGGCAGTAGGACAGCCAGGAAGAGCTGAACCCACAGAGCATGGAGAGAACATTTGAGAGAATCAGAATCATGGTGCCAGAAAAATGCAGACACCTACCTAACCTAGTTAAAGATAAAGAGCATTGGTCACCAGCAAGAGTAGTTTCAGGGCTTGCTTGAGAAGGAGGCCAGGCTGCGGTGGCTAAAGAGGACATGGAAAGAGGGAGGAAGTGAAGATAGTAAATGTTGACTCTTGAAGTCTAGATCTGCTGGCAAGGTGAAAGAGTGGTAGCTAGGCAGTGATAAAGAAATGAGAGAGAAGCTGGGTATAGGGGATGGACGCCAGGATGGTGCCGGTCTCTGAAGCACAGGGAAAGGCTAGGTTCAAGGAAGAAAAGTTATTCTTTTTTATTATTAGTTTGGAAGTATAGTTGACTTTCAGTGTTCTCTTCATTTCAGGTGTACAACATAGCGATCTGACAATCCTATAAATTACTCAGTGTTCACCATAGTAAGTGTAGTCAACACCTGTCACCATATGACGTTATGACAATAGCATTGACACTCTCCCCGATGCTGCACCTTTAATGCCCATGACTTACTGGAAGTTTGTATCTCTTAATTTCTTCACCTATTTCACCCATATCTCCACTCACCTTCCTTCTGGCAACTGTTAGTTTGTTTTCTGCTTTTATGGGTCTGTTTCTGCTTTTGTTTGTTTTGCTTTGCTTTTCAGGCTCCACATGTAAGTGATATAATATGGTATCGGACAGTCTTTGTGTTATTTCACTTAGCCAAATACCCTCTAGCTCCATCCATGTTGTTGAAAATGGCAAGATTTTTCTTTTTTTATGGCTGAGTAATATTCCATTGTGTATAGATAGGTAGATAAATAAAGAATGAAGCTATTTATATATATCTATATAGATATATATAGATATCACATTTTCTTAATCCATTCATCTATCAATGGGTACTTTTGTTGCTTCCATATCTTGGCTACTGTAAATAATGCTGCAGTAAATATAGTGCATATATCTTTTTGAATTAGTGTTTTCATTTTCTTTAATACGATTTTATTTATGTATTTGACAGACAGAGATCACAAGTAGGCAGAGAGGCAGGCAGAGAGAGAAGAGGAAGCAGGCTCCCTGCTGAGCAGAGAGCCCGAAGCGGGGCTCGATCCAAGGACCCTGAGATCATGACCTGAGCTGAAGGCAGAGGCTTTAACCCACTGAGCCACCCACGTGCCCCAGTGTTTTCATTTTCTTTAGGCAAATACCTAGTAGTGGAATTATTGGGTCATGTGGCATTTCTATTTTTAATTTTTTCAGGAGCCTCTATACTGTTTCCCCAATGGCTGCACCAATTTACATGTTCCCTTTTCTTCACATCTTCACCAACACTTGTTATTTCTTGTCTTTTTTTTTTTTTTAAAGATTTTCTTTATTTACTTGAGAGAGATCACAAGTAGGCAGAGAGACAGGCAGAGAGAGAGGAGGAAGCAGGCTCCCCGCTGAGCAGAGAGCCCGACACGGGGCTCGATCCCAGGACCCTGAGATCATGACCCGAGCCGAAGGCAGAGGCCTAACCCACTGAGCCACCCAGGCGCCCCTATTTCTTGTCTTTTTGATGCTAGCCATTCTGACTGGTGTGAGGTGATATTTCATTGTGGTTTTGGTTTGCATTTCCCTGATGATCAGTGATGTTGAGCATCTTTTCATGTGTCTGTCGGCCATTTCTATGTCCTCTTTGGAAAAATGTCTACGCAGGTCCTCCCATTTTTTAATCAGATTGGGGTTTTTGGTGTTGAGTTGTATAAGTTCTTGATGTATTTTGGATACTAATTCCTTATCAGATATAGCATTTGCAAATATCTTCTTCCATTCACTAGGTTGTCTTTTCATTCTGTTGATGGCTTTCTTGGTGCGAGAACTTTTTATTTTGGTGTAATCCCAATAGTTTATTTTTGCTTTTGTTTCCCTTCCCTGAGGAGATATATCCATAAATATGTTGATAAGGCTAACGTCTTAAGAAATTACTGCCTGTGTTTTCTTTTAGAATCTTTACAGTTTCAGTTCTCACATTTAGGTTTTTAATCCACTTTCATTTTATTTTTGTGTATGGTGTAAGATAGTGGCCAGTTTCATTGTTTTGCACATAGCTGCCCAGTTTTCCCAGCACCATTTATCAAAGAAGCGATCTTTTCCTCATTGTATATTCTTGCGTCCTTTTTCATAGATTAATTGACCATATAAGTAAGCATGGGTTTATTTCTTGGCTCTCTATCCTATTCCACTATTCTATGTTTCTCATTTTGTGCCAGTACTGTATTTTTTTTTTTTTAAGTTTATGTATTTGTTTTAGCAAGCTCTACACCCAGTGTAGGGGTCAAGCTCATGACCCCCAAATCAAGAGATGCATGCTTTTCCAAGCAAGCCAGCCAGATGCCCCACGTAACATATTGTTTTGATTACTATAACTTTGTAGTATATCTTGAAATCTAGGATTGTGGTACCTCCAGCTTTGTTCTTTCTCAAGATTGCTTTGATATTCAGAATCTTTTGTGGTTCCATAAATTTTAGGATTATTTTTTTCTAGTCCTGTGAAAAATGCTATTGGCATTTTGATGGGGATTGCACTGAATCTGTAGATTGCTTCCGGTAGTATGGACATTTTAACAACATTAATTTTTCCAATCCATGAGCATGATATATCTTTCCATTTGTGCTGTCTTCAATTTCTTTCATCAGTGTCTTATAATTTTCAGGTCTTTCACTGCCTTGGTTAAATTTATTCCTAGATTTTTTATTATTTTTGGTGCAATTGTAAATGTGATTCTTTTCTTTTCTTTTTTTAAGATTTTATTTATTTATTTGATACACAGAGAGAGATCACAAGTAGGCAGAGAGGCAGGTGGGACGGGGTGGGGTGGGGAAGCAGGCTCCCTGCTGAGCAGAGAGCCCGTTGTGGGGCTCAATCCCAGGATCCTGAGATCATGACCTGAGCCAAAGGCAGAGGCTTACCCACTGAGCCACCCAAGCGCCCCAACAAATTTCTTTATATTAATTTTGTATTCTGTAACTTTAGGGAATTCATTTATTAACTCTAACAGTTTTTTGGTATTTTATGGGGTTTTCTATATATAGTACTGTGTCAAGTGCAAATAGTGAGGGTTTTACTTCTTTCTTAACAATTTGGATACCTTTTACTCCTTTTTCTTGTCTGGTTTCTGTAGCTAAGACTTCCAATACTATGTTGAATAAAAGTGGTGATTGTGGGCATCCTTGTTTTGTTCCTGAACTTGGAAGAAAATCTTTCAGTTGTCACCATTGAAATTGATGTTAACCGTGGATTTTCATATTTACCTTTATCATGTTGAGATACATTCCCTCTCAACCTACTTGTTGCGATTTTTAATAATAAACAGATGTTGTATTTTGTCAAATACTTTTTCTGCATCTATTGAGATGATCATATTTTTATCCTTCCTCTTGTTCATGTGATGTAGCACACTGATTTGTGGATACTGACCCCACCCCTGCATTGCTGGGGAAAAAATCCTGCTTGATCATAGTGAATGATCCTTCAAATGTATTATTGAATTTAGTGTACTCGTATTTTGTTGAAGATAGTGTACTAATATTTTGTTCATCAGGGATATTGGCTTGTAGTTTTCTTTCATTCATAGTGGCGTCTGTCTGATTTTGGTATAAGGGTAATGCTGGCCTTGTAGAATAAATTTGGAAGTTTTCCTTCCTCTTCTATTTTTTGGAATAGTTTGAAAACAATAGGTATTAAGTCTTCCTTAAATGTTTGGTAGAATTTGTTTGTGAAGCTATCTGGTCCTGCACTTTTGTTTGTTGGGAGTTTTTTGAATTACCATTTCAATTTTGTTACTAGCAATTGGTCTGTTCAAATTTTCTGTCTCTTCTTGATTTAGTTTTGGAAGATTCTATGTTTCCAGGAATTTATCCATTTTTCTAGATCGTCCAATTTGTTGGCATATAATTTTCATAGTATTTTGTTATAATTCTTTGTGTTTCTGTGATGTTGGTTATAATTTCTCCTTCATTTCTAATTTTATTTAATTCCTTGCTCTCTCTCTCTCTCTCTCTCTCTCTCTCTTTTTTTCCCTGATAAGTCGAGGTAAAGGTTTATCAGTTTTATGTTTTCCAAGAACCAGCTCTTGGTTTCATTTGGTTTCCTCGATCTTTGTATATGTGTGTTTGTGTGTTTGGGTCTTTCATTTATTTCTGCTCAGATCTTTATTATCTCCTTCCTTCTACTGACTTTGTTGGCTCTTCGTTAGGCTTTGTTTGTTCTTTTTTTCTAGTTTCTTTAGATATAAGATTAGATTGTTTGAGATTTTTCTTGTTTCTTGAGGTAGGCCTGTATCACTATAAAATTTCCTCTTAGAACTCTAAGACTTGGGGCACCTGGGTGGCTCAGCAGACCTGCCTTCGGCTCAGGTCATGATCCCCAGGGTCCTGGGATCGAGTCCCACATTGGGCTCTCTGCTTAAGAGGGAGCCTGCTTCCTCCTCTCATTCTCTGCCTGCCTCTCTGCCTACTTGTGATCTCTGTCAAATAAATAAATAAAATCTTTAAAAAAAAAAAAAGAACTCTAAGACTTAGGACAGACAATTGTGTTTTCATTTTCATTTTCTCTATATTTCTCTATTTCCTCTGATTTCTTGGTTGACCCATTGGTTGCTCAGTAGCATGTTGTCTAACCTCCATGTGTTTTTGTTTTCCAGGGTTTTTTTCTCCTAATTGATTTCTGGTTTCATACCATTGTGGTTGGAAAAGTTGCTTGATGTGATTTCAGTCTTCTTAAATTTATTGAGACTTGTTTTGTGGTCTGACATGTGATCTCTCCTAGATAATGCTCCACGTACTCTGGAAAAGAATGTGTATTCTGGTGCTTTGGATGAAATGTATATATCTGTTGTGTCCATCTGATCTAATGCGTTGTTCAAAGCAATCAATTCCTTCTTGATTTTCTGTCTGGATGGTTTATCCATTAATACAAGTGGGTATTAAAGTCCCCTAGTATTGGTATATTACTGTCAGTTCTTCCTTTATGTCTATTTATATTTGCTTTATGTATTTAGGTGCTTCTATTTTGGGTACATAGCTATTCACAATTATGATATCCTCTTATTGGATTGATGCCTCTATCACTATGAAATGCCCTTATTTGACTCTTGCTACAGTCTTTGTTCTAAAGTTTATTTTGTCTAATATGAGTATTGCTACCTAGCTCTTTTTTTTTTTTTTTTTTTGCTTCCATTTGAATGGACTATCTTTTTCCATTCATAAGGGTTATCCTTGAGTTAAAGGTAAGACCTCTTTCTTTGAGATGGAAGGACACTGGATGTGAGGATGGTATTCATGCTTGACAGCCTTGACTTTCTCAATGAAAGACAGTCTCATTCTTCTGCTGAATGAGGACATTTGACGCTTATGTAGTCTTTAAGGAATGGGAGGAGAACTGCCTATGCCCGCATCATATATTTGTAGTTTTCTTGTTTCATTTGTCATCTTTTTTGGTGATAGCACACTGTCTGATACATACTATCTATCCAATTAATGTCTAACTGACCTGAGTTACACAGCACTGCCGTATATAGAAGGGAAGGGGGTTCCAACACTGGATAGTTTGAATTTGATCTCTACTAGGTTGAAACTGTACTCACAGTCATTATTCAAATAGTATTTAGTTTTTGAACACAAAGTGTTGGGTTGCGGTGCTAGGTACTAGAGTATAGTGAACAATATGGCATTTTTACATTAAATGGCAAAATCAGTTACATGCTTTTCACATTCATGCTTATCCGGTTCTATTTAGAAGACTGACTATTCAGGGTACTTTTCTATGACACTTCTGCAGCCACAACGACCCATCCCTGCTTACTGCAATCTTTTTCTCTTCCTGCTTAGACACTGCACTCTCCCGATTCTTTTGCCTCTGACTACCTTAGCATCCTCTCTCCTCCCCTCTCCCCATTATAATATTGTGCAATCATGAGCCCTTTTGGCCACCCCTCTTTTTGTAGGCATCAGCCACTACTTCATGTGGATGACCTCCAGACCCCTATTACTTGTTCCGAGTTCTCCTCCAAGTTTCAACTTCCCATTTTCCACCTGTTGACAGCATTTGGACAACGTATCTTTTCTTCAAACTCAGTATGTCTAAACCTGAGATCATCATCTTTCTTATCTTCTCCACGCTCTTGACCCCGTCCCACTCCACCCCTTTGCCTGTATTCCTGGCCTACTTCTGTCAGTTCTAAGATTGAAAACTTAGGAGCTTCAAAAGCCTGGGAGTTTTGCTTCGTATCGTTCTTCCCTTTGAAGATATCCCCCTGAGGTTCAGTTAAAATAGGCTGGAATAAGGAGATGGATGTCACTGAAGCTATCACATCAGCAAGGCCTCCTGTAACCAGGTCCTGCGTGTGGTTTCTCTTTTGCAGAAACTGCCATATAAGAACCCAGCTCACCTTGCTCAGCAACAGGAACCCTGGAGTCGGCTCAGCTCAACTCCCACAATCACCTCCATGAGGCGGGATGTTTATTTTTTTGATCCTGAGGTACCTATAGCATTGAAATGCTATTTCTCTCTACATCTGCGTAAGACTCATGAATCTTTTTTGAAAGGTCATCTGTCCTTCATGGCGTCAGCATCTTTACTTTGTCCCCAGTCCAAGGTCCTACCAAATCTAAAACCTAACACTAATTTATCTGGCCTCTGGGAAGTTGGAAGGCTTGTGTTTTGTCCAGTTGATTATCTGGAGCAAATCATTTTCTCACCAGACTTTTCACTCTTCTGATTATAACCAGAAATGAGGTAAGGCCCAGTAAGCCCAAGTGAAGGACAATAAGATGTTCATAGCTCCTGTGAGAGCTCACCCCTCATTAGACCTAAGCATGACACAATTCTATGTTGACAAGAGTTAAAATGTCCTTGGTATATAAGGAGTTGGTGGACCTCAGGCCCAAAAGGGGTTCATTCTGCTTCTGGGGAAAAAGTAGAGCCCAACAGAACCTGACTAGAGTTGGGGTAGAGGTAGCAAGCTAACCCTGGGGTGACTGACTTCTCTGTAGATACCAAAGGATGACCTGGATTTCCGCTTAGCAGCCTTGTACAACCACCACACAGGGACATTCAAGAACAAAAGTGAGATACTATTACACCAGGAGACTACCCAGGATACCCATGGGTAAGTGGTGGAGGCAGAGCCTCTCCACCCTAAGGACAATGCCATCCAGTCATGTAAGGTAAATAATCACCTGGGAAATAAAAATAATCAGTAGGTACTCATTTGTAGACCCATTCCTATGCTTTTTACATCTGTATCTATAATGCAATTTCTGTATTTTTATTTACTAAAAGGAATAGAGATCCTCCAGCACTGTGCTCATTTGTATAAACAAACAAAATCTTCAGTTAATTCCTAGAGGGCAAAAAGGGCCTTTGGCTGCATTATTTTTGAGGCTGCATGCAACTCTCATTCCCTCCTCACCTTTCTTCTTCTGATTCATTTCACTCTCCCCTGTTCTTCCCCACACCATCTTCTAGAATTATCAAGACCCAATTCCCTGGAGAACTTTTACCCCCTCCTCCACCACCTTCCATCACTTCCTGGTCTAACATCAGATACTGGATCAACCCTAAGAAGGAGTCTATCCACAGCATCCAGGGATCCATAGGTAAGGGTTAGAAGACTGGATGGGCAGATGGGTGGTACCAGAGTTTTTTAAAATGACCCAGGAATCAGGGAGTTGAGGTGATTGATCATTAGGGAACTTCAGGGATAACTGAAGGTCTTGGAGTAGTAGTGACTAAGCTGGCACATTATTAGACTAATACCAGAGGACATACTGCCTAAAAGCTAGGAAATGAATTCCATTTTTCAGAGCTTTTAACAGGCTTAGGTCTAAGGGACAAAAGTGTAGGAAAGGGCAGAAACCTGGGAGTGGAAGACCTACAGCTGTCTCCCATCAGTCCTCTCTATAGGTCAGTTTCCCCAGCTACTAAAAGAACCTTCTCCACAGCACCCAGAAATGTGTGGGTGATTATAGGTTCCCAGAAAAGGCAAAGGATTTGAAATTCACAGCCTACCCCCTGTTCTCTTTTCTCCACAGTGTCCCCTCACACTGCAGCCACCAATGGAGGCTACTCCCGAAAGAATGATGGTGGCTTCTTCTCTACCTAATGTTAACAGGCCCCTGGACTAATTAATCATAGTGGAACATCTGCTGCCCACCTCCATTAAATAGATTTGTGCTGGATGAAGCCTGAAGTGTGTTACCCATGGACTAGAGTTGCTACTTGACTGCTCTTAAAATGTGGGAGGGAAGTTTCCCAACTTTAGAAACTAGTCCTATTGGACATTTTTTGCAATTTAAGTCATCTGGCTGAAAAGCTAAGGGTCTAGAACAAAACAGCATATGGGATGCCTTCAAGGCTCAGTTGATTAACTATCTCTGTTAATCTCAGCTCGGGTCTTGGGTCTTGGGGTCATGAGTTCAGGCCCCACATAAGGCTGGGTATGGAGTTTCCTTAAAATAAGAAAGAAAAAAACAACAACAACACTGTTTTTGGCAGGGGACAGGTATTTATATTTTGTAAACTGGGCTCATTCCAAACATAGACATATCAACATTTCTTGCAAACTTGTATGTCAGCCACTGAGCTAAGTGTCAGGGACATAGCCCATTTTCTTAATGAGCTTACCACACCATAATTCTGGTAACCCTGTATAGCGTTAACGTTTATGCTGAAGTCACACTTAACATATTTCAGACCTTCCAGATTTAGTCATCTGCTGGGCTCTACTTTTCCATAAGGGTTCCATCTTCCTGGACCTGGCTCCTTGCTACTGTTCATTCTCTAATTCGGCTTTTTGCCTGGGAGTCATTTTCCTTTTGTCAGTTTATGCTGTGAAATACCGCCCCTGATTATTATAAATGTGGTTCAACAACCTGGTGCTTGGGTTTGAAGGTATCTAAAAACATGCATTAATGTGGTTTCTAAAATTTTAAGTCACTCAGGGGAACCTGCTGTTATATTGGACAAGAAATGGCAGAACTTTCAGAACATTGTAGGGTAAATTCCCATTTCTAAGTTTGGACAACATATGCATTGTTGAACAATTCAGATATGAAAGAGTTTCTTCCTGTTAACTCAGGCACAGGGTCCTTAAGTTCCATTGAACTATCGCGGCTCCTCTTCCACAGAGATGCTCCAACCTATTCAGAACATCTGCTGCCAAGTGGCAATATCAAGTTTCAGTTCTCATTATTTAGAATGGCTGAAAGTGGCAGAGAGGGGTGACTCTCTAGCTAATCATCTCATACAGGTTGATATTGAGTATTAAAAAAATGTATTATCGTGACCCGTAAATCGAGTCTTAAAAATATAGACTCGTGGACCTCCTTAATAATTCTAATTCAGTAAATCGGGGGTGGGGTCCCCGGAATCTGACATTTTATAAGCTCTCCAAGTTCCCTTATGGAGATATATATGTATAACCTTCAGCGGCATATACTGTACAGGGGGCCACCAGTGTTAGTACCATACAAAGAGTCATCACACGTCGGGCCTAAAGGAAAAAAGGAAAGGGACTAGGGAAAAGCACTGCAGCACCAAACAAGGCGTCCGTGCCCTTCCCGCTCCCGCAGGTCGGGGGATAGCTCCTTCACCCCCGCCTCAGCCCCCAGCGCCGGGCCCCGCCGCCGCCTTTGAACGTTTAGCCCCAATGCCACGGGCGATCACGCTCCGGGGCCGGGCTCAGATCAGAATCGCCTCGATAATCAGCGGCCCGAGACAAGCCCGGCCTCGTCTATCTGATCAATTCATCACTTCTGAGCGCCGGGCCCCGTTAAGACCAGCTCCGGGACCGCGGCGTTGCCGCCGCCCAAGGGGCCTCGCTGCACATAGCCCCGAGGACGGGGCTTCGCAGGAGGAGAGCTTTTCATCTCGGGTTGGCCCGGCGGGGCTACGGTCGCAACCCGATCAAATAAGATCAAGGTGTAGGCGGGGGGAGGGGCTCAGGGAAGGGCGCTCACACTCGTCTTGCACGCCTCATGCGCACACTCACGCATTCGCGCGTCCATTCACTCAGCCCACACGCGCCATCCACGCAGCACCGTAAAAACACACAATACACCCGGTCCCCAAGCCGTGCTCCCTCCGGGAAGGGACCGGAACTCTCACCCTCTTTTAAATCTCTCCGCCCCCCCCAAGCCTCGGTGGATTATGGGAGGAACCACTGAGCTCAGCCTCTCCCTCGGTGTGCGCTCTGCTGCCCCCGCGTGGCCCGGAGGGGAACCCGGGTCCCAGAGAAAAGCTGGGCAAGTTCCCACAATACTAAATTGTGATTGTCTTAAGATCTTTGTGCAGGTACATTCTTATATCCGTATATATAGCTTTCCTTTGGTCTTTGACCCAAGTCTTTCATTCAGGTTCTGAATACAAGATGATTCAGTGTAGAAGGTTTATAGGTGATCTGCTGCTTTCCCGTGGAAAGGCAAATCCTGGTCACTAACCAGTATCAGCTTCTCCAATAGCTCCTTCCCCCAAGGGAGAAGGAAAACACCACTTTAGCAAAGAGAAAGTTGGGAATAGATTATTTAAATCCAATGTCTTGGGAGTCAGGATACTGTGAAATGAGTATAAGTAGGAAGGCATATCCCTGGCATTTACAAGAGCCCCCTTGTTACCGGGAACTTGACGCTATCTATGGCATTCATATTGCTGAACCTTCACTTAATTTTCACATCCATGACAGCATGTCTAACTTTCAAACTACAGAATAAGTAGTGAAAAAAAAGTAGTGTTTATATAATGCGAATTAGCTCCATTCATACTGGGGAACACACTTTTAATGTCTCAGTTCCTTCTTTCTCCTTCAATGAAAAAGGTATGTGTGTGGGTAGGATAAATCAGAATTTTGTGAATTTATAATTTGTAACTGCCAGTTCCACCATACACTTGGAATAAACAAATAGGGGGATACTATCCATTTATGTGCCATGGCTGGTTAACCTGATAACCTCATTTGAATGGCTGGTAATAACATAATATTTGTCTTTTAATAGTAGTAGTAGATAAAATGTATTGTTGTCTGCCTTATTTAACATGCTTCAAAACTTATCCATATATATATATGTATATGTATTTGTATATGTATATATATATGTAATGTATATATTTATATATATAAGCTGATACGTGTATTAGCTCCCTCAAAGGAAAAAACTGCACCTTCACAAATTCTAAACTATATCATATATTTGGTGACCATCACAAGGGGTCAACTGGAATAATGATATTCACTAATGTAAACTAAAAAGGTATACTTGGGTAGAACCAAGGGGAGTATTGAACAACGTTCAATAAATTCCATCATGTGACAAATAAAATGGACAAAAATGGTAGGGAAAGAAATTTTATTTTCAAGGATTTGTGCAGATAATGGTGAATAAAAATTTGTATTTTAACTATAAAAGGCTGACTTCATTCCACCCTGGCATTCAGAGCTTATGGTAATGCCAGTTTGAATCTGAGGCAATATCGCTATCCCCCTTCTTCCACCCCAAAAGACTCCCTCAGAGGAACTTCTACAATTTTCACTCAAAAAACATATGACACATGAACCAAAGCAATGAGTTAAACAGTCTTCTGCTTCTCTGCTTACATAAAAGCAAGAAATGAAATAAGCTGTGTATTTGTTTCTTGCTGTAAACTGCCTTCATTCTGTGCACTTTTTGGTACATTCTCTTAGGAAAACATCTCAAAATATAACAATTTATGTCAAGATGACCCACCCGGGAGGCTGTAAAAATTGGTTTCAACGCCTAGAACTGTGAAATGAAATGGGTTTAAAATCCGAAGCAGCTCTCCTCACTGAGCTTAGAGACATTAGCCCTATTGGAAAACAAGTCATTAAAGCTACAAAATAACAAGTGCAAAACATGCTGAACCTGTATTTCCAGGGAGTAACCTTCCTGCTGGCCAACAGGTCCCAAACACACCTACAAGGTGTAACTCTTCTTTTCTGTTCCAATAGATGTCCTTTCCCTCGTGTGAAAGATCCTCAGAAGTGACAATAGAAAACATATTAATCATTGAAATTGATTTACCCTGTGGGCCAATTCTTGAAGAGACAAAAAAGCCACAATTCTGAGATGATTAGACATGTAGTGTTTACTTGAGGACTTTTTACACTTTAGAAACTCTCAAACCACTAAACTGGCTTATTTCAGAACCTAAACTTTCTAGCAGCTTTTCTTTGGAGAAAAGACAAAAGACAATTTCCTGCCACACAGGGGTCAACCACAACTGATTTGTCCACAGTCAAGTTTCACTGGAATGGACAATTCAGTTGGTTCCTATGTTGATGCCTGCTTTTTACAATAATTAGACTAACACTCTCTTTTTTTTTAGTGGAGAAGTCTTCCCTTCAAATGGTGAGTCATCTAAAATGATTTGTGTAAGAATTGCCATATCCATGGAAAAGCCCATTAATCCCCATTGCAAACATCTGTTTTACTTAACTTTAGAAAACACCCTCATTTGTAGATTCTATGAACTTTCCAAACATGCCCATGAATAGCAGCAACTTCTCTCACTCATTTCAATTTATCGTGTTCTTATAATACAAAGAATTTCCAAGAGATAGGTAGAGAGTACTCCAATATGAGGAAAACTAAGAGTTGCCCAAGAAAAACAAGTGATCAATTAAAAATTGCCATAATAATCCAGACTCAAAGTAAGGTTGTGTCTTGGATAACATGACAAAACATCCATCTAACATCACAATAAATTCTTAAACTAGATGACCTTACTAGTGTATTAATTATATACTAGATTTCTTTTACCCTAACTGCAAATATATTAAAAATTATTTCTTCAGTACTTTCTCTTTCCCCTAGTGGTGGCATTTAAGACTGAGTAACACTATTTAGCACTCAGTAATTCAGAGCATATAAAAAGGCTTTAGGAAAATTGCAACAGTGGATTCATTTTCCATATACCATTTGATGGGATGAAGTCTCCTTTGGGGGATATCGGTAAACAGAACATTTTTCCTTATCAAGTTACCGCTTTCTGGTCTCATTATGGACAGTTAATTCCCAAATCTTATGTAGGCCCGGATTTTCTTGGCAAACTCTTGAGCTACCAGCACACAGTACATTTATTTCATCTGTCTTCTTTTTGCAGTGAGGACCATGCCTCTCTCTCTTATGTTCCCAGATGGGTATATGAAAGAGAAATTTCCAAAGCCAAAAAATTTTCTTGGCATTGTGTAACTCCTGTTCCCCACCCTCCTCCACCCCACCAACTCACCACCCCCCCCCCCCCCCCCAATTTCCCAAAGCCAAATAAAAAAATAAAAAAAAAAAAAAAAAAAAGTCAAGTCTTGAAAATTCTCTCTCTTCTCAAGAGGTGTACTGAGCCTCAGTTTGAAAAGATCCTGATGATGGGCTGAAGAACAGAACAGAATAGGTGACAGGTTTTTATGCAGGAGGTATGTAATCTTATCACTGTGGGGTATAATTTATCTGGACATCATATGCTCTCTGCTGAGGACTGATTCACCCAGATCCAAAGAAGTTGGCCTTCTGGGAGTCCCCTGAAGCATAAATAATGTTTGTAACCATGAAGAATTTCCCCCCTATATGGTAGGGGCAAATGCTGTGGTGTCATCTTGGGGACTTTGATGATTTTAGCTGAGCTCTCTTATGCTGGGCCCAGGCCCCAGACAGTTTCTTCACTCTCATCCTCTTGTTTGGCAGCTGAAGAGACGGATGCTTTGGAATTCATTTTACAAACAGGACGTAAAAGGCCATTACAACACAGGCGATTGCCACAGCAGCGTGCAGCCTGGTTCCAATCACAGCGGCTGGCAGACAAAAGTAAAAAGAGAAAAGAAATCACACCCTGCCTTTCATCTAAGTCCTCATTTCAAGGTGGTATTTTGAAATCTCTAGTCACGATGAAGAGACCTATCAAGGTTCTCAAGAACCCACCCAGGGATGCATTTAAATACTAGCCATAAGCCATAGATTCTAGGTGAATACACTGTTTTTATTTTGTATTTTTTGTAATTTGTATTTTGTTCTATTTTGAAAAAAGATTTAAGTAGGTAGGATATACCCTTAATAAAAAGTAAAAAAAGCATCTGAGTTAATGAACTCAGTCTTTTTTTTTTTTTTTTTAAGATTTTATTTATTTATTTGATAGAGAGAGACACGAGAGAGAGAGAGAGAGAGAGAGAGAGGGAACAGAAGCAGGGGGAGTGGGAGAGGGAAAAGCAGGCTTCCCGCCAAGCAGGGAGCCCGATGCCGGGCTCAATCCCAGGAGGCTGGGATCATGGCCTAAGCCAAAGGCAGATGCCCAACGACTGAGCCACCCAGGCGCCCCAATGAACTCAGTCTTAAAAGAGACTCCAATATATTCTTTTCTGAAAGTCAGAAAAACTTTTCATTGGGAAGAAATTCCAACAGTTCTAGGCCAGTGTAAACTGCTTTTATTTAGATGCTTTTACCCCACGGAGAATATTAAAATTACCTTGATGCTAAAATAAACTTATGTAAAAGTGGAACCAAACACACTGCAGGCCAATCCCCCTCCCCCCAACACTTAGTAGCACCCCACTGTCCAGGGATGATTATACCTTTGTAAAACACACCCCAAACTCCCTTCTTCTCTGATAGCAGCCAGGTTTTGAGACGAGGTACCTTCTTGAAGTAAGCACAGGTGCAAACAAAGAGCAAACCAAACACCAGAATCCCATCCAAGGAGTACACTGTTACAGAAAGAAAAAAAAAAAACACATATACACCTTTGGTACAAGTCTAGCTTGCGACAGGTGATCCCATTTGAGAACTCCAAAGAGAACAGAATGATATAATATCAAGATGCTAAAATCAACTAGCAATGCCAACACTTGACAAGATTGAGCCAAAATCCTGGGACTAACAAAGTTACTTCATTGTTCCCCAAATTGCTTGGAGACAACCCCCTTAGAAAGATTTCACTGCACCCTCTCCTCCCCTTTCAAGAGCTATAAGTCCTGAGAAGAGTGCATCACAAATCAGTCTCCCAGAAATGGTCAGTGTTGGTAAAAGTTTGAGAGAGGCGTAAGAATCCTTGGAGCCTGAGCTGAGGAAAGTACCCATGTTGCTATTATCAGTCACTCATGCGATAAAGGAGAGCCAGATGTTTAGCCAAGTCTCTCAAATCTGCCTTTGTTGAAGAATATGTTAAGGCAAAAACTAAAGCTTAATTGGAAATAGCAAGAGTTAGAGTTCATAAAACTACAATTTTCCTATGCTTATCTTACACCTCATGCACAATACTCTACTTACAAACCAAATTTCAGCTAGAATAACAGATTGTTGTTAAAAAAAAAAAGTATCTGAGGTATCAACATAGAACAATTGTGGAAAAAAGCGTTAAACAATTAGTTCTTTTTCTTGCATATGTAAAACAAGCTATTTCTTGTACATGTAAGCACAATGAAGCACCTAACTGGAAAAAAAAAAAATTCAGACCATAAAAGGAGGGAAGGTAACTAAAATTTACTCGGTGATTATTACGTATCAGACTGCTTTCTTATTTCCTGGCTCGGATGATTTCTTCCTCCAGTGATGTTCCTTCTGGTACTGTGCTTAGTAACTTCAGACCTGTGACTTGCCCAGGAAGCTTCAAAAGGCTATTTTACATAATCAGTAGCTGCCAGTTCCGCACCACTGTTATCTCCCTCTCTCCAGTAAAACTATCTCATAGCCAGCTGTCACATGAGAAAGGGTCCAGTAAATTAACACATACATGCAATTCTTATGATGAATGACAGTTTAATATATTCTTTTACTTTCATAA
The DNA here is from genome assembly GCF_002288905.1 of Enhydra lutris kenyoni. NCBI lineage: Eukaryota > Metazoa > Chordata > Mammalia > Carnivora > Mustelidae > Enhydra > Enhydra lutris. The sequence continues at coordinate 73,328,692 of NW_019154093.1, read as the reverse complement.
GTTCTTGCAGACAATGCCAAAATTTACAAGGAGGTGAAATTTGAGTCTCCACTGCCAGGCTTATGGAAAAGGTACTTCTAAGAAATACCTTCCTATGCCCCTCAAATCATACTAGGAGGCCTTCCCTTCTTTCTTGTAAAGCTGACTCTAAAGACCATAAAAGTCCTGCTTCCTGCACCACCCTGGAATTCGGCAATCATGTCTATAAAGTGTTTGAAGGCGTCTGGAAAATTAGGTCGGATAAACAGGGTTGCAACTGCCACATCTTTTAGAAGAGGCAGTGTCTAAACTCAACCCCTGCAACACCAGCCAGGATCTCCAGATGGGATCACTCTCAGGCAGGACTTTAGAATCAAACAAGAGAAAGCTTTCTGGCTTTTTTTTTTTTTTTTTCCCCAAAACAAGAACTTTGTTTAAAGGTCTACATTCGCCTCCAAAAAGTGTGAGACTTGACACTCTCTGTGATTTTTTGGTCCTCCCAACGAAGCTACAGTCCGAAAGTATGAAAACGTAGGGGCTGAGAGGAGGATCCTCTCTCTTCCCTGGTGCAAAAGCAATAGTTCAACTGGGACTGGCCTGCCCAGAAGTCTCGCAAGGGCTAGAACGAACTTTTAGAAAGGGGGAAGAGAAAGCACAGACTTTCTCTTCCTAAGGACTGAGGACTCGTGTGGAGTGTGGAGACGAAAGGCACTGGTATTTCTAAATGGGCACTGGACGGAGGAACCGCGGAAGGGTATAGGGAACAAGGGTTGGGGCACTGAAAGACCATGGTGGGGCTGGGTTGGGAGGGGGCGGGGAGAATGGCCACGTCAGTCCCGGCCCCGCCCGCCACGTTTCTCCTCGTCCTTTACTCCCATTCTCCACTCTGGGTATTGGCTCTCACCGTTCGTCATGGCGGCTGGGCCCGGGCCTGGCTAGGGGTTCCGGGATCAGCTGTGAGTGGTATCCGTGAAGACTGGAGAACCCAGCTCCGTGTTGACACTTCCCTATCGGGGCCGCAGCGACGGGTAGAAGGCGTTGTACGCAGGCGCAAGGGCAGAGAGGCGAGCGCCGAATGCACTCAGGAGTGGCTAGCAGATTGCGGAGCTAGGGGACTCGTATGGGCGGTGCCTGCTGTGTACACATGCGTGAAAAGAGGGCTTTCCGGGAGGCTTCTGAAGTGGCCATGGTAACCACATTTTTCTGGGTGTCTTTGCGGCAGTAGCGCGGGGGCCTAACCTGACCTGTTCATGTCGGTGAATTTGGATAGGTAAAGGCTTGCAGCTTTGCACTTTTTTCCTGCGCTGTGACAGCTAGTGTGTGTGTAAGCCGCAACCTTCCTGCGACGGAAAGGTCTCGGTCCTGGGATTCCAATTAAGAGAACCCTTGACAGGGCGCCTGGGTGGCTCAGTGGGTTAAAGCCCCTGCCTTTGGCTCAGGTCATGATCCCAGAATCCTGTGATCGAGTCCCACATAGGGCTCTCTGCTCCGCGAGGAGCCTGCTTTCTCCTCTCTCTCTGCCTGCCTTCCTCTCTGCCTACTTGTGATCTCTGTCAAATAAATAAAATCTTAAAAAATTAAAAAAGAAAAAAGAGAGAACTCTTGACAGCAGGGCTCATAAGGCCTCCAGACTTGCTTTTGGTGCGCTGCCCTTTCTTACCTTTACTTCTTTTATTTTCCTTCTTTCTTTTTTTCTCTTTCTTTCTTCCCTTTTGCTACTGGGTATGCCAGAATTTTTTCTCCAGTTTTATTGAGAAATAATTGACCTACATCACTTTATCACTTCTTTCTTACTCCTTATGGAAATCAGAATAGTTAGGCTCTGAACTCTCGGAATGAAATAAGAAACATTATAACAGAAACAAGTCACATATTTCAGTCCCTAAAGCTCCACTCTATCGGGAAACATACAGATAAGTGCCTGTTTCTGTGGATTTTCCTTTAAACTTTCAGGAGAGGCTCAATACTCTGTTGTATTTAGTTAAATGCTGGGGTCACCTTGGACAGTTTAACCAGAAATCGGGGATATCGAGACAGCGCTTTTCACAAAACTTTCACAAGCTGAGGAAAGATATCTACAGCCTAATGATGGGGGTAGAGTGGAGGAGACAAAGCCGCAGGTTGCATTTTGTAATTCAAAATTTTAATTGGGCACAACTCGACCTGCTTTATTAAAATGCACGGGGCGCCTGGGTGGCTCAGTCGCTGAAGCCTCCGCTTCTTGGTTCGGGCTCAGGTTACTGTCTAGGGTCCTGGGATGGAGCCTGGGTGGGGCTCCTGCTCACTGGGGAGTCTGCTTGTCTCCCTTTCCCTCTGCCCACTCCCCCCCCCCCCATGCTTGCTCGGGCGCTCTGTCTCTCAAATAAAAAAATAAAACGTGGCGAGAGTGCAACTCAATCTTCCGAGGCCGAAATTTTAAGTAAGGTTCCCAGTGATTTGACAAGGTCCTAAAAGAACTAAATGCCCCTCTTGTTGCAATGCCATCTGCTGACTGCAGCCCGCTTAGTTACAGGGAAAAAAGCTCCCAAAATGTCTCCTTCAAAGAGCCGAAGTGGAAAGGCAAGCCACAAGAAGTCTGATGCAACACAGACTCCTTGCAAAAATACACAGAAATGCTGGAGGGGGCGGGGAGGGAGACACAAAGGACAAAACGTAAGACAAGACCAGATATATTTATGCATATACACATACAAATCCTCCTGCCCAAATGAACTGCTCACAACCCTTCAAAAACAACATAAAAATCTGTAATTGTCTTAGCCTTTGAATTTTTCATCAATTGTTATCTAAATCAGCATCAACACTAATAATACCACTAGCAACTGACTGTTGATTCCCTGCACCCCACAGAGCCCAAACCAAGTCCTAAATAAATTCATGTTCACTAATTTGCATTGATCATGTAGCTCACCTTCAACTAAAAAATTTCTCCTCTTTTTTGGTTACTGTTGAACGGTGCTAGCCTCATTGATCTGCACCTAATTGTTGTCTTTACTCAAGTTTTTCCACCTAAATACAGATGTTCCTAAGAAACCTACACCCTCTTTTTCTCATTATTTACTCTCACTTGGTGACCTATTCTGTTCATGGTTTCAATTACTAGCTCTTTGCAGAGTTCTTAAGTTGATGTCCTAGCCAAGCTCCAATCTTAATTTCTAATAGATGTTCTGCTGAAATCTGAAATGTTAAAAGCCAAATGCAATTCCCCTCTGATTTCTCAGTTTCTATGATTAGTATTTTCCCCCCAATCACTAAAGTTTAAATTTGTCAGTTATCTTTGAGTCAATTAACTTTCTTCAAGATGTCATTCAGATTTTTCCCTTTTTTAAAAAAAAGATTTTACTTATTTATTTGACAGAGAGAGAGATCACAAGTAGGCAGAGAGGCAGACAGAGAGAGAGAGAGAGAGAGGGAGAGGGAGAAGCAAGCTCCCTGCTGAGCAGAGAGCCCAATGCGGGATTCAATCCCAGGACCCTGAGATCATGGCCAGAGCCCAAGGCAGAGGCTTAAACTACTGAGCCGCCTAGGTGCCCCCAGATTTTTCCCTTTTTAATCTCACAGCCATCATGTTAGTGATTTTACTATGTCAATCTTCTTTAAACATCAGTTTTATCCTCCAGTAGTGAAAACTTACATTCATATAATGTTTTGACATTTCCAAGCTACCACACCTTGTTGTGTGATCCTATTTAATCCTCACAAGTGCCTTATTACCCTATTTTGGAGATAAACTGAGGTTTAGGGTAAAACTACCCAGTGTCACACTCGAGCAATAGTTCTGGTCTTCTAAACTGAGGACTAGAAAATTTTGCTCAAAATCACAACTGTTGTATCCCGTAACAGCAAGCACTGGGTGCTAAATATTGTTTAACTCCTTATCCTGCTCTTCATGGCCTTCCGGTAGCACTTTGCGCTGTTCTCCCAGTGGTAGACTTTAGGCTTCAGGTTTGAAAAGACTTCGGTGTTCTTCAAATGTACTGTTTGCTTTCACAGTTTTTGCTCATGCCATTTGCTGTTTTAGTGATAACTTTATCTCCTCATTTTGTACTAGAAGGAAACCACTCCTTTTTTTTTTTTAAGATTTATTTATTTATTTTAGAGAGCGAGAGAAGACACAAGCAGGGGGAGGGACAGAAGGAGAGGGGAGACTCTTAAGCTGACTCTGACTGCCCACTGAGCACGGAGCCTGATTCAGGGCTCCATCCCACCACCCTGAGACCATGACCTGAGCTGAAATCAAGAGTTGGCCACTTCACTGACTGAGCCACTCAGGCACCTCAAAACCATTCCAATTTTTGTCACTCTGAAAGATAAGTCTTTTTCCCTGTCATTCTCAGAATTTACGAATAAATGTTTTTGTTTTGTTTTGTTTTGCTTTTTTTACAAATAAAGTTTAAGGACAAAGACATGACAGTTGAAGAGCTGAGAAGAGTGATTGATTAGTTGGCTAGTTACTATTTCAAAGGACAGTGATAGACCACAGTATCTTATTTTGATTAAGTAGTTATTTTATACTTTGCTCAGAATTTGCCCATTTCTGTTTCTTTTTTTTACATGTCTTTCTTCTTCCTACTCCTTCTTCCCATTCTTATATATTTATGTCCTCCTTTCTCTCTCTACCACATTTTTTCTTTTCCAGGTTCTATAAAGTAGTTTATCTTTTGATCGAATAAAACGAATCTCACCAGACTTTTGTTCCAAAATCTGTTATACCAAGAATTTTATATTTAAAAAATTAAATTCACGTTTTCTTTCTGTAAAATTGGGTTGTATTGGTTGCTCCTTTCTAGGGTCATTGAAGGATTAAATGAACTGTTTACAACAATACCTGGCATGAAGTAAGCATTCCATAAAGGCTAGGTATTACTGTTGCTCTTAATCATTTGTTTTAAAAAATATTAACCAGTGTCTACTATGTGCTGAGCACTTTGCTAGATTTTGCAGGAATAAAGGCAAAAATGAGTCCCTGCCCTCGAGAACAAACTGTATTGGAAAAGATAGATGAATGAACACATTTAATAGAGCACAGGCATTATGTATATAATGACATTAGCTTTGATCTTCATAACTGTTTTGCAGAATATTTTTCAAATGAGAAATCTGAAACTCAAAGAAGGCGCATGGGTCACATCACATGGCTAGTTAGGATCCAAACCCACGTCTGTCTGACTTCAGAGCTCCTTCCCCTTGTTTTCATCCTGCTTCAAATTGGGATGCTTTCCACTGATACTAATCTTTGATGGTTTTGTTCCAAGCATTAGTGTCTCTGTCATCCTGGAAAGCACCATATAGCCTTCCATCAGGCCAAAGCCTGGGCCTCGGGCTTTTGCAGCCAAACTGCAAGGAATAAATAGAGCCCCACTGACTGGGGACTCAGTTCAAACAGTCCCTTCTCAGTTCATTTCAGCCTCCACTGGAAGGCAGGCAGTTGTTGCCAAACACCTGTCAGTCAAGAACAGTGGCCTATTTGTTCGGGTTGTTGTGGTCACTGTGGTGAACATTAATCAGTCATGGGGACCATGACAATGGCATTCTGGTTTAACCAAAGAGTAAGTTCAGTCCCAAAGGGCCAGCTTGCAACAATAGCTTCATTTGAATTACAACATATTTGAAAAAGGATGTTAAACAGGCATTAATTTATGCTACAAATATTTATTCCAGGACTTCAGAGCCTAAGGAATGTACTAGCCTTTGGGAGCTCAAAGATGAATGAGAAACAGACTCCGTTTTTAATAAGATTTAGTAGACAAGAAAAGCTGTGTGTATAAATCACCAGAAAATAAAGTAGAAAGTGAGAAGTATTGAAAGAAAATGAAAATTAAGTGCTGTGGGAGAGTAAAAGAAAAAGTGCTTTCAGCTGGAGAGCCCAGGGGAGGCTTAGTGGAGGTGCAGAGATTTTAGCTGGGCTGGAAAGGCACGTGTAGCATTCCAATAAGAAGGTATTCTAGTGGGAAAGGAGTAGAGTGATCAAAAGCATGGAGATGGGAAGGCACAGGATAAATTTGGGGGGTAGAGCATGCTCTTGACTTTCTCCTTCACTGGCTAACTCCGTTTATCCCTCAGGTCTCAGCTCAAACCCTGCCTGCTCAAGGAAGGTATCTCTGACCTTCTTGGGTTGCCTTCCCCATCATAAACTATCAGAGCATACAATATCTATTCAGTTCATGTCCCCCTGCTACACTGTAAGGCTCATGAGCTTGGGACTGTGTATTTTCAATGTTTGCCATTTTATCCACAGTCCATTACCAATGTTGCACATTTTACAGGTGCTTGTGAAATATTTGTTGTGTGAATAATTGAATGTGGTCTTGTGGAACTGGAATCTAGAGTTCATGAAGGGGAACAGCAGAAGATGCTGCTGAAAGATAGGTTCTGGAATAAAAACAGCTGACACAGAATGTTGACTACCTGCCAGGTACAGTTCAAAGCACCTTCTGGGTGTTGACGCATCCAGGTGTCCTAATAACCTTAGAAGGTTAATAAATTATCTCTGTCTCACAGGTAAGGAAGGGATGTATTAAGAGGTCAAGTAAGTTGTCTCAAAAATAGCACAGCTGGTAAGTAGTACTGCTAGGATTTTTTTTGTTTTTTGAAAGAGAGAGAGTCTTTGTGTGTGCCAGCACATGCACTCTTGCACAAGATACTGGAAGGAGCAGAGCGGGAGAGAGAGAATCTTGAGCACATTTTGTGCTGAGTACTGAGCCCAACTCCGAGCTCCATCCCACAACCTTGTGATCATGACCTGAGCAGAAAGCAAGAGTGGGACGCTCAACTGACTGAGCTGCCCAGGTGCCCCAAGTACAGCTACGATTTTAAAACCGATTCATCTGACCCCAGAGCCTGCAAGTTTAACCAAAGGGTACAGGCATTCTTTGGTAAAGAAGCCGATGGTTAAGACTGCGCAAGATTATTGTGGAAATTCTGAAAGCCACTTTAAAAAAAAAATGACACTATCTCACTCAGCCCCAAACAGGGAGTGGCACTGTAGAAGTCTGTATACTAGGATGGAGGGGAAGGAGTGGGGTGGGGTGGAGGGTGGAAGCAGAATGAGGGTGAGACTGCTTAGCTTCTCTTGGATTTGGGGTATTTGGGACTACCTGCCTGCCTTCTCCTATCCCATCCTAATACATGCCTCAAGCCCATTACCCAGCCTCTTGTTTTCCTCATTTCTGATAGTCCCTCCCACTGCCTTTCTGTCCAAATTTTTCTCCCACAACTCAGCTCTACTGCTCCCTCCTATCAGCTACTGCTGTCTGCCTCTGTGCTGACTCCATTCTTTTGGGAACAAATCTCTTTTGTCATTAACCTTTCCTTTAGAAGCTCATTCCACCTTTTGTCCCCCCCATAATGAAAACCTGACTTTTTCTAGCAGTTAGCTAAGCGTCCAACACAAATTCACAGCTTTACTCATTCGGTAATCATTTATTCAAAGATCACTTTCCTTAATCCTTCTGCCCTTTAAGGCTATTTTCATCTGTTTGCTTTTCTACCCTTCACTGTCCAACTATACGCTCATTCCTTAATCTCTTATAATCTGGCTTCTGTCTTCACTAGTGTCCTGGAACTATTTTGTCCAGATTATTCTACCACTTCCTAATTGTCAGACCCAAGGTCTCATCTTAAATCTCTTAAACTCTTAATCTCTGTGGCATAGAGCATTCCTGACCACTTGCTTCTTTTTGGAAAATTTTCTCTTTTAGCTCTCAAAATATGTTCTTTTCCTCCTTATCTTTCTTCTTTATCTTTTCCTACTATTAAAAATGATTAAGAGATTTAGGAAAAGGCCTTGGATTTGAATACTTCATGAAGCGGACAGTCTTGAAGAACTGCAAAATGGGGTGGAGGGCAGAACGCTTTTATAGGATAAAGAATAAAGCAAAAGAAAGAGAAAAATGAATATATTGGATTGGCTGGCTGATAGTCAACCTTGTTGGAAGTAAGAAAGCCCAGAATTGGCCTGGCATTTGGGGATTGGCTAAGGAGTATGCTGCATTTCTGGTCAAACAGAGCAATTGAGTTTCCATTTGCTGATACGGCATCTGGGGTAGGAAAGGCTCCATTGTGGGTCTAGAAATTTCTTTCAACACTACCTCTTAGACCATTCTGTCTTTTCTGTTTCTTTCTTTCTTTCTTTCTTTTTTAAAAGATTTTATTTATTTATTTATTTGACAGAGAGAGAGATCACAAGTAGGCAGAGAGGCAGGCATGGGAGGGTGCAGGGAAGCAGGCTCCCCACTGAGCAGAGAGCCTGACGCAGGGCTCAATCCCAGGACCCTGAGATCATGACCTGAGCCGAAGGCAGAGGCTTAACCCACTGAGCCACCCACGTGCCCATGTCTTTTCTGTTTCTTGATGTACCATTTCTAAGGATCTGCTCTGTGCCCCCCTTCTCTCTTGCCTTAGTTGCTATGCAGTGTTTAAACTGTCACCTTTGTGTTGATGTCTTCCACTCCGTTTTCTTTGGTCCTAATTTCTCTGTGGCTTTCCAGGTCTACATGTCCGTCTGTCTATAGGACATCTCTAGACTCTTAAGACTGAGCTCATTTTCTTCCCCCACCCCAATAGCTTTCCCATTTTACTTTCCAATTTATATTAATAACATTCCATCTATCTGGATATAAATCTCTCTCTCCGTAGCTCTCAGATTGATTCAGACACAAAGTCCTGTAAATTCTACCTCCTAAATTTCCTTCTATTTAATTCAGGTTCTAATCATCTCTCATCCTAGGTCTCCCCGCTGAAGTGATTTTTTTTTAAAGATTTTATTTATTTATTTGATGTACAGAGATCACAAGTAGGCAGAGAGATAGGCAGAGAGAGAGGAGGAAGCAGGCTCCCCGCTGAGGAGAGAGCCCGATTCGGGGCGTTTGATTTTTTTTTTTTTTTTTTTTTAAAGATAGGGTCATGTGTCTCTTCTGCTGAAAGACCTCCCAGGAGCTCTGCAGTGTGAAATTCAGTCTCTGGAGAGAAAATGCCAGGCCTTTCACACTCTAACTCCAGCTTCATTCCAGCCTCATTTCCTGCATCCCCACCTAACAAACTGGGCTCTGGTGGCTCTGGTAATTCACCTGAAACAATTCATTGAAGCATACAATTACTTTTCACTTTCTGTGCTTTATTTCTGCTCTGCTCATAACTGCATTTTTTTATCTTTTATATTTTGGATCTCAGGTTCAGAAGGCTGAATTATTGATGCTCTGCAGTTCATGACATACTAATGTAATTGGCCTTCTAAAGTCCTTCACCTGTTACTTATCTGTGCATTTACCCACGACCTTTCAATGTATTTTATGTCTATGTCTATGGTTTTTTAATTTGTTCCTGTAAAATATCTACTTTTTGCATGTCTCTATATTTAATTTACATTATAGATCTCATTGTGTTTCTTTTTAAATTTAGCGCTATGTTTCTAAGCTCCGTCCACATTGTCAATCTATTACTTCTGATTGATGCATAATCATTCTTGGTGTCCACCCAGCACATTTTATCTGTGCATTGATAACGGACACTCTGAATGTTTTTTACCTCAACTCCCAGACAAGGCCAGAGTTTCATCACTATCTAACACAGCAATTCTCAACCCTATCAGACTCAACAATATTCCTTAAATAGCAAAAGTATTATGTCTCCTTTATTATTCTGAAATGACATTCACAGATCGTATGACCTACTGTGGTAGGCAGCCTCTCAGAGAACTCCAACGATATCTGCCTCCTGGTGTACTCATCCTTGTGTAATCCCCTCTCCTTGACTGTAGGCTGCATTTAATTGAATTCTCTTAAATAGAATAGGACAGAAGTGATGGGATGCCACCTATAGGGTTAGGTTACCAAAAACCAAACCAAACCAAAACAACAACAACAAAAAAACCCCTGTGACTTCTGTCTTGGGCGTTCCTAATTCTCTTCCTCATCTGTGCTGAGAGAAGCAGCTGCCATGTTGTAAGCTGCCATTTGGAGAGGACCATGTAGCAAGAAACTGAGGGAGGCCTCTGGCAATAGCCAGTGGAGAACTGAGGCCCTTAGTCTAACAACCTGAAGGGACTGAATCCTGTGGACAACCATGTAAGTGATTTGGGAGGTGGATCTTTCCCCATTAATACCTCAGACAAGACTGCAGCCCCAGCCAAACACCCTGCCAGCACCATAAGCAACCTTGAGCTAGCTGAACTGCACCCAGCTAACCTGCACCCAAATTCCTGACCCACAGAAAATGTGTGATAAATGTTTGTTTTAAACCACTAAATTTAGGGATACTTTATTACAGAACAACAAATAACAAATATACTTAACTATCCAATAATTTAAAAATAATATATAATGCCCTATTGTAGTATAAAGATAAAATATAGATAGAGAATTATAATATGTGTTTCAAGATATGAATGCTCAGGCATGACTACACTAGAAGGTATAATGGTTCCAGATGCTTGCACCTATCTGTAGAATGACTACGAATGCAGGAGCTACAAATGCAGAAGGACTCAAGTCCTTGGTCTACTCAAATTATTACAAGTGATGGTGACATTATTTCCTGAAATGATGCATAGTTCTTGGTAAGTTCCAAACATAAGAAAGTACAATATCCCTTCAGTTTTAGGGTACTTACTATTTTGGGAAAAACTGTCAGTTCATTCCTCCCTGTGTCTTTCTTCTTTACTTTCACAAAGAACATTCACCTAATGCGGGTTTCTTTTCCCACACCAAACGTTCTGTGACGCCAGCTGGTGTCCTACAATCTAACTCAATTCTGACACTACCTACCTGGAGATAGTGTTATATCCCATGGGCTAAGGGCTCAGTCCCACAAGACTGCCTCCCACTTTAGATGCCAATCACAAGTAGTAGGTCCCAGGTTACCCATATGTCTGTCCAACTTGGCTACAAACCAGAGGTTCCCATGACTTCCTCCCCACCTGGATTTATTTGCTAGAACAGGTCACAGAACCCACGGAAATATTACTTAGATGAACAGCCAGATGATGAGAGTGAGGTCTGGGAGGGTGCTAAGTGAAGAGCTTCTGTCCCTGTGGAGCTGGGGGTGTGTCATTTTCTCCATAGGTGGATGTGTTCCCCAACCTGTTAGCTCTCCAAACCCCCTACTACTGGCATTTTTTTAATGCATCGTATAGGCATGATCAATTATTAACTACATTTTCAGCCTCCCTCCACTCTCTGAAGAATGGTTGCTGGGGCTGAAAACTCCAACCTCCTGATCATGGCTTGGTCTTTCTGGTGACCAGCCCCAACCAGGAGCCCACCCTGCATTGCCTCAGGAGAACAAAAGATGCTCCTATGCTCTTATCACTTAGGAAATTTCAACGGTTTTAGGAGTTCTTTGCCAGGAATCGGCACCAGAGACCACTATATGTATTTTATATTATCTCACAGTTGCATTCCTAGAAAATTAAATGTAAATTAAGAGCGTAGGACATGCTTTGTGTCTATATGTTAACAAAGTTAAGTTCTAGGCTCAGATAATGAAAAAATTTTCATTCGCCTCAATGTTTAGCAGGACATTCATTGTGGGACTTTTCCTTGTGTGGCATCATGTCTTGCATGCAGAACATCTGATATCCCTAGCTTCAGCCTTCTAATGCCAGTGGTTTTCCTCATTGTTCTGAACACGAAGCTCCCCACAAATATTTAATCCTCAGTCTAAGGGGTGGTGTTTTCCTTTTAAAAACTAGTAGCGAAGAAAAACATACCCAATAACCCGTATAGTACTTGTCAATTAATAACAGTGTAACTATAAATTGTTAAAATTGTGTAAATACACTCTTGGGGCAGCCCAAGGACCGCCGGCACCCCCAACGACGCAGAGCTTCACAGCCCCGAAACAGGAACCGGTGATTCGAGATGTAGAGGCCAATTCAGGGCCACAACAAGATACACACCGCTCAGCCCACGATTTCATTTTCCTTGCTAATGTTTATTAAATCGTGATCTTGATCACAAAGCCTAGAGCTCACGCCACTCTCCCTAAACTCCCCCGGCGTCTGCTATTAGTCGGCTTGCATTCCCCCGCCCCGCCCCGCGGGCCGACTAGGCCCCGCCCCGCCCTGCGCGTCACCGGAAGTGAGGCAGAGGAAATAGTAAAACCCGCTGGGAGGGAGGCGGCGGAGCTTTGTAGGCTGGCTGGGGGCATGGCAGACGAAGAGGAAGACCCTACTGTGAGTGACCACCACCGTTCCAACCCACTCTTTTCTTCACTCCCTGGGGGACAGAAGCGGAGCCTGAGTTCAGAATCACTCGAGATTTTCCTTAGCGAATTCACTCGAGAGAGTTCGGGGACTTCACGCCGTGCTAGCCTTTCCCTTCGGATTCATCTCTTAGTACGTGGGGCAGGACGTTAAGAAGAGTAGAGAGGTGGCTCGTTGTTCTTTGCTTTAGGGTCTGTATTTGCTAGACACTCCGTGAATCGCCTGGACAGTCATCAGAGGACAAAGCTAGTATTTGTTAGCTCTCATTAGCAACGAACACTGCCGCTGGTAACAAAACTACATGCTCACTGTAAAGTTGGAGGAAAATAATGGACCGAAAGTTAGGGAATCTGGATTCCAAAATTTCTGTTTCTGTGAGCAAGTTCCTTGACTTTAAGCCTGGTTTTTGTCATAAAACGGGGTTAAGGCTTATTTGAGGAAAGTTTCTAGCTCTGTATAAGCAGTGCTTAGTAAATACTACTTTTGCTTACTTTGACTCAATACCAACTCCTTTGTTTTAAATACCAACTCTTAATAGTAAAACTGTAGTAATAGGCTACCTCGTTGGTTAATAAATAAATAAATAAAGTTTGGTCATTGGAACTCTTCCAGGAGAGGCAGTAGGATTATTTGTTAGGGACATTGTAGAAGCCATTCCTGCATGAGTGGGAAGTCGGACTGGATAGTCTTTCAAGCTCCCCAAATGCTCAGATTTCATTTTTTTTAGGCTTTCTGGCATGATATCAGTGTTGAAAAATGGAAAAAAATTAATGTTAATTATTTAAAAATCAAATGCAGTGCTTGACATTTCTGTATATACGTTCTAACTTATAGTTTGAGGAAGAAAGTGAAGAAATTGGAGGAGGTGCAGAAGGCGGACAGGGTAAAAGGAAGAGACTTTTTTCTAAAGAATGTAAGTAATATTTGACAACGATTTCATTACAGACAATAAAAACTTTCGGATTTGTCTGTTCAAAGTAGATTAATGTTCTGGATGTGTTTCTCTGTGGGGACAGTATTCTCCGATTTGCTTATAAAATTCTCTTTAACTTCTGAATCATAGATACTAGTGATCCTAACCCCAAGTTATAAATGTGTAGGTGGGTGGGTGGGTGTATACACTTTCTTTTTTCCTTTTCCTTTTTTTTTTTTTTTTAATGAAGAAATGTGATCAGTGTTTCAATTCAGGGCCTTAGAATATTACCTCCATTACTTTTTTTGTCCGTTACTATTCAGCAGAACTCCTTTGACTATAAGTCAAAGGTTTTAATGGATCCTGGGACAGGTGCCAAGGGTAAGGAATTAAGTTGGGGCTTTGGACTAAGGCATTGGACAAGACAGAAAGGTGATGAACAGTGTAATACATGACAGTGGAATAGAGATTATAATGTATTTGTTCTGTAGTGCATTCCCTCAGTAGACATGTTTGACTCTTTTTGGCAGCAGCAAGAGGGAGCGCTGCTGTTCCTAGTAATGGTTAAAGTCACCCCCTGAAAGGCACTGTGACAACGTGCTCTCCATCCTGTGTCCTTTACACATAGTAGTGGCTGAGTATTGACAGATGAGACAACACGTGAATATATGGTTTATTTATGCTGGGTCAGACAAGTGGTTCCCAAATGCTCTTGAATCTGCAGTTAGTAGGTTATATTTTTATTTTTTTAACAACTCAGATTCTCCATATGTCAATTTCTCATCTAAAGCTGACCACTCTTTAATCCATCTTTGATACTGTTTACTACATTTGTATGTGTTTTTACTTCTTACATCAGCCTAAGAAGGAGATTCCCACACCAGAGCATCCCAGAGTGATGTTTGCATTGTCAGTTCTTAGTAGAAACCTTTGTTCTACTTGGATTGCTTTATTTTTGTGATGATAAGAATTCAGAATTTTCACAACCTTCTCCTTGTCTTACCTAAATCTTGATAGACCTTACTGGCCAAAATCTGTTCTCCTAAACCTTCTTTTTAAAAAATTTCTTGCTACTATAACACAAAGTTTCAAAGCATTCATTGGCATTTTTTTGGTGTCTTTACAAACCCTTTAACCAAATGCAGTTTACATACATACTAGTGAATTACACCCACCAAAATGGTAATGGTAAAGTATCTTCCTTAAATATTTAAGGCAGAATAGCAAGCTTACAATGAAGAATCCTGGCAGACAAGTGATGTCTAAAGTATAACCCAAATGATTAAAGTCAGTATCACCAGTAATATGTATTAATATCATGTACCTTTGATCTGATGCATTAAGAGGGCTCATCACCTCTATGGTACCCTCTCTGGTAATGCATAACCACAGTCAAATCATGAGAAAACACCAGACAAATCCATATTGGAGAACATTCTGCCAGATCACTAACCAGTATCCTTCCAGAGTGTCAAGGTCATGAAAAATGAGAAAAGTCTGAGGAACTGTCACTGCTTAGTAGAAAGTAAGGAGGCATGATAGCTAAATAGTATGGGATCCTGACAAAGAAAAAGGACATTAGTTGAGAAACTGGTACGTACAATCTGAGTAACTTCTGTACTTGTATCAGTGTTAATTTCTTAGTTTTGATAAATATCTGTGGCTCTGTAAGATATTAACATCAGGGTATGGTGGATATAGGGTAGTTGGGAACTCTGTACTATTTTTGCAACTCTTGTTAAGTCTGAAATTACCTCAAAAAAGAAAAGGCAAAAAAGTTGTCAGAACCCGAGAGGGAGAAAAAATGTTGGCTCTTCTGTTTGCTTAGTACTCCTGTATCTGGACCTATAGGCTCTTGCCAGTTTAAATCACAGGGATATCTCTGTCCCAGCCTGATTTCCAAATCACCCCTTTCTTTTCCTCCCTAGGCTGGTGTACCTAATACTCCTTTCAGTTTGACCAGCTTTTGCTTCTCTTAAATAAGAATTACTCTTAATGTACTCATTTTTTCCTTTAGAAGTATTCTAGGGTTTTGTTGTTGTTGTTTTACTATACTTAAATTGTACTAGTCTTAAATGAACAGCTTGATGAATTTTATGTATTTATCTATACTTATAACCACCACTCAGATCAAGATATAAAATATTTCCAACCTATGATCGGTTTTTTGTTGTTGGTATTGTTATTGTTGTTGTTTTAACATTTATATACCCCTTTCAGAATCTGGTTAAGAGTGGATTATTCTTTGCAGAACAATCCACACACACAAACAATATATAAAATTTTTGCATATAATTTCAGCAGGGTTCAAGGATTTCTCAAAGCCTGTCCATGGACTAACTGGGGATTAATAGACTATAAGATGATAATCCATCTGGATCCCATCTGGCTTAAGCCCAAAAAGTATAATACTTTTTTTTTTTTTTAAGATTTTATTTATTTATTTGACAGACAGAGAGAGAGAGATCACAAGTAGGCAGAGAGGCAGGCAGAAAGGGAGAGGGAAGCAGGCTCCCTGCTGAGCAGAGAGCCTGACTCGGGGCTCGATCCCAGGAACCTGAGATCATGACCTGAGCCGAAGGCAGAGGCTTTAACCCACTGAGCCACCCAGGCGCTCAAAAGTATAATAGTTTGAGGGTAGGACTATAGACTCTGGAGCCAGATCAGCTGTGTTCAGACATCTGTGTCACCTTGGGTAAATCACTTAGCTCAGTGCCTCAGTTTTCTCATCTAAATGGAATAGGGGTAATAGTATTTACTGGAAAGGGTTGTTGTGAGGATTAAATGAAGTGGGGTTTTTTTATTACTCTGTATTGAATTTTTTTCTTTTGCATTTTCTGTGGTTCTTTCAGATGTTAGCTGTGCGTTGATCTGGAGAATGAAATATGAAATATCAAGATTCTACATAGTTTGCTTTCTCCATTTGATTCCCCTTTTCTTCATATAAGAAGAAATTGGAGCACTATCTCTCATGTCCTTTTCCCTATGTTGGTATCAGAAAGATTTTGCCTTCTCTTTTCCAGTGCCCCCACTGCCCTCCCCTCACCCTATACCATATATGCACAGAACACTCCCAGTGAGGACTAAGCCATTGGTACTCATCCTTTCACTGCCATGGAGTTTCCTAATTCAAGTTATTCCAGGGTTGTTGGCGAATAGATAATAGAGGTTAGGGAAAGAATATTGATGTCAGGGTTTTGTAGCTGGGAGGGAACAGGAGTTCCTACTAGGAAAGGACAGGTAGGAATAATTGGTTAGGAGATCGTGGTCAAAATCCCTTACATCTAAGTCCATACTTGCAGACACGATGTAAATATGTTCATACAGGTATCTTCTCTATCTTGGTCCATTTATAATTTGAGAAAAGTATTGGTAAATTGTTAAATTTGTTCAAGTAAACAAAAATGATTGTTCTTTTACAGTGCGATGTATGATGTATGGGTTTGGGGATGACCAGAATCCTTATACTGAGTCAGTGGATATACTTGAAGACCTTGTCATAGAGTTCATCACTGAAATGGTAAGATTTTTTTGTAATTGGTCTTAGTTAACTGAGTAATAGATCTGAAATTCTAACTTTGAGTTAAGACTAGAACTATGCCATCCTTTTGAAAAAATCTTACCCATTTGAGGGCCTTTTTGTGGAAGTTACCAATTACTATTTATCATTAAAGATACATAGAAGGGGCGCCTGGGTGGCTCAGTGGGTTAAAGCCTCTGCCTTCGGCTCCGGTCATGATCCCAGGGTCCTGGGATCGAGCCCCTCATCGGGCTCTCTGCTCGGCAGGGAGCCTGCTTCCCTTCCTCTCTCTCTGCCTGCCTCTCTGCCTACTTGTGATCTCTGTCTGTCAAATAAATAAATAAAATCTTAAAAAAAAAAAAAAAAGATACCTAGATATGTTAAGATATACATGTGTACATATGTACACATACAATATTCTACCCTCTCCTGAATTTTATTTGTAAGAACATAATTATAAGATCCTTGAATAAAATTTAAAAATAATAACCATAATGCAATCATCTAACGTAAGTTTTCTCCTTCCACTATTTATTTAAATGTATATAGTGCTGGGGCGCCTGGGTGGCTCAGTCAGTTAAGCCTCTGCCTTCAACAAACCATAAGAGACTCTTAATCTCAGGAAAGAAACTGAGAGTTGCTGGGGGACAGGGGGAAGGATAGGGTGGCTGGGTTATGGACATTGGAGAGGGTATGTGCTATGGCGAGTGCTGTAAATTATGTAAGACTGGTGACTCACAGACCTGGACCCCTGAAGCAAATAATACATTATATGTTAATAGAAAATTTTTTTAAAAAGCCTCTGCTTCAGCTCAGGTCACGATCTCAGGATCCTGGAAGTTCTACATTGGGGTCCCTGCTTAGCAGGGAGTCTGCTTCTCTGTCTCTCCTCTCATGCTCTCTCTCAAATAAGTAAATAAAGTCTTTAGAAAAAAGTATGCAATGCTTACATAGTGGTAATCATGGTAAACATTTCTTACTTAAAATTTTACAGTACATACTTTCTATATATATATATATATTTTTTTTTAAAGATTTTATTTATTTATTTGACAGACAAAGATCACAAGCAGGCAGAGAGAGAGAGAGAGAGAGAGAGAGAGGAGGAGGCAGGCTTCCCACTGAGCAGAGAGCCCGATGTGGGGCTCGATCCCAGGACCCTGGGATCATGACCCGAGCCGAAGGCAGAGGCTTTTAACCCACTGAGCCACCCAGGCGCCCCACTTTCTATATTCTAATCACAGTTATTTTAGTAGTTAAATGAAGTTCAGTTACTTATGGATTATTAAGTGAATACTTTTGAATGACCTTATTCATGAAATTGCCTCCCGTCTCCTTAGATATATTCACAGGGATGGAAATACTGAGTTTGGTTGTGTTCCTTTGAATTTTTACCGTATTATGGATTATTTCCTTCGTACAGAATAATAGAAGTAAAATTCCTGTGTCACAGTATGCATTTTTAAACATTCTTTTCCATTTATAAAAATAATATTTATTAAATTTAGGAAGTATAAAAAAGTTCAGGAAAGGGGCACCTGGGTGGGTCAGTCAGTTGGGCATCTGCCTTCTGCCCAGGTTGTTATCTCAGGGTCCTGGGATTGAACCCCACATCAGGCTCTCAGTTCATCGGGGAGTCTGCTACTCCCTCTCACTCTCCCTCTATGTGCTCTCTCTCTCTCTCTCAAATAAATGAATAAAATCTTTAAAAAAAACATGCAGGAAAGAAAATAGAAATCTGTAATCGTTCCACCTAGAGACAACTAATGCTGAGATTTTGGTGAGTATTTTCTTGTTTTTTTTTGCACATTTTTTATTTTAAGATTTTTTATTTATTTATTTGACAGAGATCGTAAGTAGGCAGAGAGGCAGGCAGGGGTCGGGGGGAAGCAGGCTCCATGCTGAGCAGAGAGCCCGATGTGGGGCTCGATCCCAGGACCCTGGGATCATGACCTAGCCGAAGGCAGAGGCTTTAACCCACTGAGCCACCCAGGCGCCCCTGCACATATTTTTAAACTTCATTAAATTGAAATCATACAGTATATTTTGTCATAGAGCCTGCTTTTTCACTTAAGTAGAACTCTGTCCCCCATGTCTTTCCATAACACTCTATAATTTTAATGGCTTCATAATATTAATTGATTGGATGTGCCCAAATTTATTTAATGCCTTACTAAATACTTAGATTCCTCTTTTTTAGTCATTAGAAATAATACTATAATGAACCTTTGTTTTTTAAAGTATTTATTTGAGAGAGAGAGAACAGGAGAGAAAATGAACAGGGGGAGGGTCAGAGGGAGAAGCAGATTCCCTGCTGAGCAGGGAGCCGGACCTGGGGCTCGATCCTGGGACTCCAGGATCATGACCTGAGCCAAAGGCAGATGCTTAACTGACTGAGCCACCCAGGCGCCCCAGACTTTTGTTTTTGTACAGGATGAATATATGATAGATGAGACTTTCGTGAAGAAAACCTACCACTATTTCTCAACTACTGAGACAATGAAGTGTGCGGTTACAAAGAAATAATAGAATTATTTTATAAAAATGAAGACAAAAGCTACATAGATCAAAAAAGAAACCTCAGTAGATTTGATAGTTTTAATGTCTTTAGTATTAAAAAATGTCTATGAACCATTAAGAGAAACATTCCTATAACACAGTAGCAAGTGGACAAAGGACCCGAATAGAAAGACAATTCACAAAAGAATAGCTATAATAATTAGAAGAGAAAATCTTCAAATTCACCGGTATTAAATAAATGCAAATTAAGAGTAAAATATTAGATTTGTTTAATTTAATTTAATTTATTTCTTTGTAATAGACTCACAAGGCAATGTCAATTGGAAGACAAGGTCGGGTACAAGTTGAAGATATCGTCTTCTTGATTCGGAAGGACCCAAGGAAGTTTGCTAGGGTTAAAGACTTGCTTACTATGAATGAAGAATTGAAACGAGCTAGAAAAGCATTTGATGAAGCAAACTATGGATCTTGACACCTGTACTTTCTGAAGCTTCATTATCTTCTGGGGAAACTATATATAATAACTGTATATTTTCCACAGTGAGGTTCCAGTTTCTAGCCATGTATATATGCAAGATGGAGAAACACAGATTTTTTCAGCTTTTATTTTCATGTCTTCGTTTTTAGAGTGATATTTGAGCCTTGAATTTTCTGCCCTTATATGACTGTACTTGAATTACTTACTGGGTTTTTAATGGCCACATGTAAGTTGAAGTACCTTGCAAACCAGGCGATTCCTTCTGACTGACTGTTTAAATGATGAAGTAGTATTTATGTATTGGGTGTATTGTTGCCATTGTAGGCTAAACCATAGCTGTTTAATATATGAAATCTATAGGGCCCCTTTGACTATGATTGCTAAGACATGTTTCATGTATTCTAAAGTTTTTAGACTACAATGATCTAATTATTAAAAGATAGTGAACTGGTTTGCTTTTTTTTTTTTTTTCTTTTAAGGAGAGATGATACAGGAAAATAATAGTCTTTTGTAGGAATGTTTATCTAAAATATTTGTTTTTTAGTATTCTTTACATTACAAGAAGGGTTTTTTTTTATTTTTTAAACTAAAAGTTTCATGTGAATTCTTCCGTATTGGAAGGCTTTTGATTTAAAACCTTTTGGGCTTATAATGTACTAGTTGTTAAATTTTAAGGGAACTCATTTTCCCAGGTCACATTAAAGCTTCTAAAAATAAATGCTTTCAGTAGTAGGAATGGTATTGCTTAAAAAGCTGATGGCAGGATAAGCACTTGGGATAGTGTTTTATTAACCGATTTGTTAGTACTTGTTGTTTGTGGAAACGTGTACTCGACTAAACCATATATGGCTATGGAAACCACTTTTGTATTTCAGGATATACAGGTTTTGTGTGTGTTTAGCTTATTGTATTAAATTATTACACTTAGTTTAAAATAAAGATTAAAACTGCATTTAAAGGGATTACTGAATATTACTCTTTGTGGAACAGTGTTTGTGTGGTGCTTATAAACATCTGTAAGTCAGCATGTAGGAGAATTTCACTTTCTTAATCTGTTGATACAAGGAATAAAGTGGAAAATTAGATTAATAATTGAATTTGACTATGTGATTTATCAGCTTTTTCTCCCCATTACTAGTAATATGGTTCTGACTGCTTAATCTCACTAAAGACTTTTTTTTTCTATATAATCCCCCTGAATTGATACTGAGATTCAAGATAGCTGGGCTGATTTTTTTGTTACTTAAAAAAATAAAAACCAAGGCACCTGGCTGGCTCAGTTGGTAGAGCCTGTGACTCTCGGTCTGAGGGTCATGAGTTCAAAGCCCTGTATTGGACATGGAACCTACTTAAAAAAAAAAAAAAGGCAAAACCAATTGAAAAGCTACTCTGCTCCAGTCTAAGCTGAAATCAAGAATGCAAGTGGAATAGTAACATCTCAATATTGCTATTTTTTGCTAATCAGGGTGTACTTCACCTTGAAGAAAGAACTGGTAATAATTGGCACTAGGGGAGCTATCTTGGTACCCCTCTTAGCTAGGGCTGCTGTAACAAAATATCAGACTGGGCAGCTGAAACAACAGAATTCACTCCCTCAGGCTCCGGAGGCCAGAAGTCTGAGATGAGGGTGCCAGCATGGTTGGAGTCTGATGAGGGAGGACTCTTCTGGGCTGCAGATAGCTGCCTTCCCTCTGTCTACTTGTCTGAGGGAGCGCTGTTGTTTCTTCCTCTTTTTATAGGGGCGCCAGAGTTCCACCCTAACAACTTCATTTAACCTTAATATAGCCTCCTTAAAAGCCCTGTCTCCAATATAGTCAGATGGGAACGAGGGTTGGGTTAGGGCTGCAACATGACAAATTTCAGGGGATTACAATTCAGTCTGAAGCAGTGCCATTAATCTTACTATTTTGCTAGTGACCCTGACACTAAGTTTTTTAACGGGACCTTGTAGGTTGCAAGCCATAGAACTTGACTCAAAAACAACCTAAGCAGAAGAGAGGAATTTATTGGATTATCCAACTGAAACAAGGGAAAGTAGGCATGGAGTTGATTCCCTACGGTTGACTGGATGTAAGAACTTGAGAATCAAGACTGTTCATCTTTATCCTAATTTTGGTTTTATTCTCTCAGGAACCTCAGTGTGCCAAGGCAACATGATAGCAGTTCTAGGGTTCCCATCCATATAACTGATTGAAGGAGCTACTTCACTTACCAATACAGAAGATCCCCAGGAGTGAGGGAGGAGGTAAGAGCTGGGTACTATTAGTGAGAAAGGGAAAGAGAGGCTGGGCAACAAAAATAACAGATGTGGCACTGTCTTGATTCATGAGCTTACTTATTTGAATTCTAATAGTGAGGTAACATGGCTCCCTTCTAATGTCTAGAGCTACACGGTGTAATATGGTAGCCACTAGCCACATGGGACTATTTAAATTCACTTCATTCAAATGAAATGAAATGAAACCTTCAATTCTTCAGTTGTACTGGCTGTATTTCAGGTGCTCATCAGCCCCATGGCTAGGGGCTAAGGCATTGAACAATGCAGACGCAGAACCTTTTTTTCATCATCACAGAAAACTATTTGGGACAGTGCTGTTCTGTAGTGTTCAGGTGCTTTTTCTTAATTCAATTTGCTTTAAAAAACTTATTATGAAAAACCTGAAGTATACACAGTAATAGAATAGTATCATGAGCCCCCATCTTCAGCAATTAACTAACCTTTGCCAATTTTAATGTCTTATATATTCCCCCACCTTTGGGGGGGAAAGGGGCAGCATTTTAAGGCAAATCACAGCTTTCATTGTATCATTTCAACTATAAATACTTCACTATGTCGTCTCTAACAAAAAGTTTTAAAAGGTAGTCCAAATACTGCTATTATACCCTAACACAAATTAACATTAATTCCTTAATACTCCATTTAATACCCAATCCTTGTTTAAATCTCCTAATTTGTCTCAAAATATCTTTCAGAGTTTGTATATCTGTTTTCTGTTGTTTCTGTAACAGATTAAATTTAGTGACTTAAAACAACAAAGTCATTATCTTACCAGTTCTTTAGGTCAGAAGTCTGATAGGGGCCTCACTGGTGCTAAAATCAAGGTACTACATTCCTTTCTGGATATTCTAGGAGAGAACCTGTTTACTTGCATTTTCCAACATTTGGGCGTACATTCTTTCGCTCTTAGTCCCCTTCTGTCTTCCAAGTTAGCAATGCTGCATCTTTCTGATCTTTCTTCCATAATCCTATCTCACTCTGACCCCCGCTGGGTAAGGTTCTCAGCTTCTAAGGACCCAGGTGATCCTTAGAATTCTGGGTTATCCAGATGGGTCCAATATATTGGACCCATCTGGATAACCCAGAATAACCTGACCATTTAAAAACCCTTAACTAATCACACCGGCAAAGTCTCTTACCATGTAAAGTAACATATTCACAGATTCGGAGGATTAAGGTGTTAAGGTCTTTGGGAGGGGCTGTTATTCTGCCTCCCACAGGCTATTTGCAATAAAATCTAAACAAGGTTTCACCCACTGTATTTGGTTACCCATTGGATTGGGTGGGTCTAATTTCTATTAATCTCTAGTAGCTTCTCCTTCCCTACTTGTTTAAGTGAGGCTTTCTCTTTAAAGAATTACACCTTTTTTTTTTTTTTTTAGCTAGCATGTTTATTTGCTTCATGCTGAAACAGAACATCTGATATAACTTATGATTCGCTTGAAATTGGTTTTACTGCATTTAAACTGATTTTCTTAAGTAAAAGCTGTAATAATCTAAGTGTGGAAATTTTTTAATGGGCTCCTTTGGTATATCAGTAGCTCCCTTGGCTTCTCATCGGTGGAAAGAGGTAGTGTCTGGAGAGTTAGCTGACCACTTCCCAAGAGGCCTCAGGGGGCTGCATTGCTTGGGTGAACGTGTAGTCCAGAGTTTGATTTGCACCCTGCAATCTTGGAAACTGATTTCATCAGCAGATGGAGAGCACATCCATCTTTCAGGGTAGACTTAGAAACCAAGCTTATAAGGCCAGCGTATGAAGATGGATACCAATTTATAGATGCGGTAAAACTTTCATGGGTTTGACCAGCAAATTTTTCCCTATCCTGGGAATGTGGGAAATGAAAACATAAATATGAAGGTGAATCAGAATGAGGAGCGTTAGATGAATGCATTGCCTAGAGCATTGGGTAAGAGAAGGATAAGATTTATACAGAAACAGGAAGAATGGCTCCCTAGGCCCTGAAGCCGTGGGCTGGGGTGTGTTTCCTGAGAAGCAATCTTCAAGATTCCTTTGCTGCTAACACTGGAGACTTGACTTGAGTTTTCACTTCCAGTGACAATACCCATCCAAGCATGGTCTGTTGGTGGCTTTGTATATTTCTACTCTAATTCATTCACATGTTGAGCTCAGAGGTAATTCACAGAGCAATTTTATTTCCAGTATCTTCAGGGAAGCTTTATAGTTGCTCCCAAGAGCTGATGACACGGAGCATTGTGCCTGAAAATCAAGAACTTTTTAAGCACTCTGACTGTATCCCAGAACATTAGCAATTCTCTAGGCCTGATTTTCTTAATGACTTAACCACCCAGGCGCCTCTAGGCCCGATTTTCTTAGCGTCCCTATATTTATCTTCTTAACACAGAGACTGGGAAGTAGATAGATAACCAGTGAGCAAGGTGTTAAATGTGTTGTTACAGGCTACTGCTTTTCCTGGGTCCTGGTGAAAGACTCCATGAGCTAGACTGTTACTTCATGGGATAGGATCACAGAAAACATTTTGGTATATCAGCAAGTATTTAGTAAGCACCTGTTTTGTTTGAGGCATAGCACAGATACTATAGGGCTGTCTGGTATCTGGATGAGTAGAATTCTAAAGTTACAGAGGTAAAGTAAGGAGGAAATTTCTTAACTATTACCAGTAGATTGGTAAAAGTCTCAATCTGAACTTTTGTACAAAATCCCAATTCATGTATAATTTGTAGCATTCAGTCTTCTATGCACATCCTCACACAGAAAGCCCGGTAAGCTGCTCTGAACTTGGATGTATTCTTTTTTCTATTCCTTTTTTTTTTTTTAAGATTTTATTTATTTATTTGACAGAGAGATGGAGATTACAAGTAAGCAGAGAGGCAGATGGAGGGAGAGGGAGGAGCAGGCTCCTGGCTGAGCAAGGAGCTAGATGCGGGGCTCAATCCCAGGACCCTGAGACCATGACCTGAGCCGAAGGCAGAGGCTTAACCCACTGAGCCACCCAGGGGCCCCGGGTATATTCTTTTAGAATAGGAAGAATAAATGCTGAAATGTAAATCATTTGTCATTTGCTTTGTAAGGCTATTTTATTTTATTTTTTTAAAGATTTGTTTATTTGAGAGAGAGGGCGCCTGGGTGGCTCAGCTGGTTAAGCGACTGCCTTCGGCTTGGGTCATGATCCCGGAGTCCTGGGATCGAGTTCCACATCAGGATCCCAGCTCCATGGGGAGTCTGCTTCTCCCTCTGACCTCTGGTCTCATGCTCTCTCACTCTGTCTCTGTCTCTCTCAAATAAATAAATAAATAAAATATTTATTTGAGAGAGAGAGTGTGTGAGGGGGCACACAGGAGTGGGGGTGTCAAAAGAAGAGGGAGAGAATCATCAGGTAGACTCCTTTGCTGAGCTCTGATCACAGAGCCTAACTAGGGGCTCTATTTCACAGCCCTGAGATCACAACCTGAAACGAAATCAAGAGTTGGATGCTCAATTGATTGAGTCTACCAGGTGCCCCTGTGTGGCAATTTTAGATAAATAACTGAAAATTTCGTAGGAAAGAGCCTAGTTACTGACCAAACTCTTAAAAAAAAAAAGCTAATACTGTACTTAAATTTTCTGTAATAGGACTTTTTTTTTTGCCTTTTATTTATTTTTTTCAGGTTTTTTTTTTTTAATTTCTTTTCAGTGTAACAGTATTAATTGTTTTTGCACCACACCCAGTGCTCCATGCAATACGTGCCCTCCTTTTTTCCCCCAACCTCCCACCCCCAGCCCCTTCAAGACTCTCAGGTTGTTTTTCAGAGTCCATGGTCTCTCATGGTTCACCTCCCCTTCCAATTTCCCTCAACTTCCTTCTCTCCATCTCCCCATGTCCTCCATGTTATTTGTTATGCTCCACAAATAAGTGAAAGCATATGATAATTGACTCTCTCTGCTTGACTTATTTCACTCAGCATAATCTCTTCCAGTCCCGTCCATGTTGCTACAAAAGTTGGGTATTCATCCTTTCTGATGGAGGCATAATACTCCATAGTGTTTATTTATTTGATAGAGATCACAAGTAGGCAGAGAGAGGGGGAAGCAGGCTCCCTGCTGAGCAGAGAACCCTCGGGGCTCCATCCCAGGACACTGAGACCATGACTTGAGCCAAAGGCAGAGGCTTAACCCACTGAGCCACCCAGGCGCCCCTGAAATAGGACTTTTATAAGTATTTTGGGAGCACCTGACTTGTAAGACGCCTACCTAGACTCATTTTGGTGAATCTCATGTTTTTCTTTGATCTTTCTAGCAAGTTCTACTAAAGAGTTTCAAGATTATTACCAGAAAGTTATTGACCTTATCTTAAAATACCCATCCAAAATTATGATGCTTAATGTGATTTATGTGTTATTAACATTTCTTAACCTATAGCTTCCTTTTTTGGATTGTGAAGTATGTCAATGACTTCATTAAAATGGGGTATTTATTTTTCTTCCAAAACAAAATATTTTTAAGATTTTATTTTTGTTTTCAATATTAACATCCAGGATATTTACTTAATATATATATATAAAAAATCTCTTCTATGTCAAAACAAGAATTTGTTTTTCTCTCCTAGGTTTAGCCATTGACCTATAATTTAAGCTTTTGTTTAGGGGTCTGGATAGGAGTGCTGATAGACTCAGGTATTCTACCTACATAATTCTTGAGCCTATTTGAAAGAGAACTTGCAGTGGTGGTATTTTGTTTGTTCTCCCAGAGCCAGCAGTGCCCCAGCTCTAAAGCACACAGCTCTTTGCTGTGTGTATTTATGTGTATGTGCTCTAATAAGGAGAGTGGAGCTTTTAAAACAAGAACGCATATCCCTACTGAACTTCCCCTGAATGGCTTGAGGCAAGATTTCCTAATTTAGGCTTGTGCTCAGATTCCTTTCCACTATTTGGGGAAAACCCAAAAACTTCTATTTCCCTTTTTAGAAATGAGATTTGAGAGTCTTATTAAAAGGGGTCCACCTTAGCCTATAGGCATTTAAGTCACAAGGCACTATGAATCATTCCCACAAGTTAGAACCTGCATTTTCACATGATGCCTAACCTAGTTCCTGATCCAGAGTAGGCACTGAATAAATATTTGGTGAATGATTGAGGCAGTACCTCAGAATCTAAGGACAGTCTTTCAACTAAGAAAGCCTTGTCCTTTCTGAACAATTCGCTGCTTTGCAGCAACTAGAGTGAAAGACAAGAAGATCTAATCTTAACCAGTGTGGCTGAGTATAGAAGGAAAGGTGATATACCCTAGGCTAACAGCTATTAAGGTTGTGGTGTAAAACTTGATGTTACATTAGGAAGCGAATATACAGTCAATGCATTTATCACTGAACGAGTGATAAGATGTACTAGATGTCTTGTATTTCAGTGCCTAGTTTCTCTCTATCCTGCACCCTTTTCTGGAAATATAATGATTATTCATTTGCTTCTAACAATTCTGATGACTACTTTTTGAAAATTTAGATGCACATAACACTTTGCCACAGGATATGGGGGGGAATAAAGATGAGTAAGACCTCTTATTCCCTCTACCTTGTCAGAATAAGGTCCACTTTTTTCAAGCTAAAATTTCCAGTTGATACACTGAGGTAGAGTTCAAAAAGGAGGGTTTAAGAATCATAATAGTTAAAATCTTGGCTCTCCTACAGAACAGCTGTTTGACCTTGGGCAAATTATTTTCCTTAATCTCTAAAATGGGAATAGTTAATAGGCATTTTAAGGGAGATTGTGAGGCTTAAGTGAGAACATAGGGAGAGCACTTAATCTTATGCTTAATGACTATCCAAACAATCTAGTACCAGATCAGGTTCTTCCTATTGTGTAGTGCTCTGCCCTCAATAGGTGGTCAAATGTTTGTCAGATTGTCCCTGATTAATAACTCTTTGTAGATCTAGTTGAAAATTTAAATAAATAACGCTTGTTTCTTGCAACTGGTATTGTTTGAGACTCAAGATCAAGAAGCCGATTCTCAGATGAACTATACTGGCAAAGACTATACCTGCATTTCCTGGATATATCTGCCCACTTTTTCTATTTAAACATTCTTTACCATTTTTTTCTTTCTTTTTTTTTTTCAAATATCCGGACCCTGGGTAACATTAACTTGTGCTTATATTTATTTGCCTGTCACTTATCACAGAAAGTTCTTAATGAAGACTCTTCCAGGAGTTAATCAGGACTAGGCAAGAGAAATTTTGCATAAACTGTTTTCCCTGAATTTGTAAATATTTTTCTTGGAAACTTTGCCTCACACTACCGCTCCCTGTATCTTGAATTGGATTAAATTCTTCCTGTTCCGAAATGTTTTTGATGTTTATTATTACCACTCTCTTTTACGTCCTTTCCCCCAGTTGGGAGGCCCAGATCACTCTTGGCATTTGGCCTTTATGAGGACGAGGCTGTTAGAGGTTTGTGTCAGTTTATTCCTAGCTCTTCTACATGGTTATACCCACTGAATGCTCAATTCAGCTCGGTGAAGCATCACGTTTATTTGTGGACTACTACTGCACGGGTGGGGTGGGAAAGTGAGATCCTGTTGTCAAGGAGCTTACAACTAAAAAGGGTAGTAAAAAAAAACCCTAGGAACCCGTTAAGTGTTAAGTAACTGGAAAATGCTCGGAGGCATATCAGCATCACAAAAGGAGAAATCAAGAAAGGGGAAGATGAGCTGCTGGAGTTTTCGGGAGGAAGTGGGGCCTGCAGAAGCGGAGAGACACGGGGAGGAGGCCAGATTTACTTCATTAGTCTTTATTAATAAATTGTCGGGGAGGAATGTTGAATCGATTCTAATGCGCAGATGACTTTTCGATTCCGAAGTCCCCTCGGCGCTATTTCGGGACGCAGGGTCACCCGCCAGCGATGGGTTGCGTCCGGGGCGCTGGTTCCTTACCCGATCGCCAGGCAAGCTTTTCCTCAGAGTCCAGTCGGTCCTTAGAGGGCAGGCCGGGAGCCGGTCCATCTAAGCGTGCCCCCACCACTCCTAGCCTGGGCCCGCCCAGCTGACATTCCCTTTGGCTCAGGCACCTGCCTGGCCGCCCCTCGGCGGGGTCCTGAGGCGCCTCGGAGAAGCGCGGTGATTGGCTGCGGCTCGGGGCTGGAGCTCGGCTCGGACGCCGCTTGACAACCGCAGTCTGCGAGGCTGAGCAGAGAGGTACTTGGGCTGGGGCGGATTCGGAGAAGAACCGACTGACCGTCTGATGGATTGACGTGAGGGCGGCAAAAGGGAGGACCGACGCCAAGCACAGACACAGACCTCCGCCCTCGCGCTCCAGTCCCAGCCCAGAGCCGGCCGCCTCGGGGCCGCGTCCGCCGGCCTCTTAGTCGCTTTCTCCCCAGCCACTTCTCTGGACTGGTCCAGGAACCCTCAGGTGAGTGACTCCGGGTGGCGGAGGCGGGGTCGGCCGCGCAGCACCTCGAGTTGCCATGGTCACCGGTCGCCACCTGTCACCACCTGACGGGGTTCCGACCCAGGCAGCCCTTGGCCCCTACGGCGGCGTTTGCGGCCCGGAGAAGGGTCTCGGGTAGGATTCGGTGGCGCAGGGGACCGGGGTCGTGGGTAAGGGCCCGGGAACTGCCGGCCCCAATTTGGAGGCCGCCGCTCCTGAACCACACCTTCCCCTGTCTGCCAGCCGGGCTCTGGGGCAGAGCGACGCCCCTCGCCCTGGTGCTTGTCGGCCCCCGAGCGAGGAGCGAGCGCAGGGTGGGTGTCCACCTTGCTGCTGCTTAGAGGCGGGAGGGGAGCTGGCTCCGCGGATTCTTCCTTCCTCGGCCCGCTGCGGGGCCCGGACGAGAACTGAGGGGCGCGCTGGCGTCCCTGTCTGGGCACGCCTTGGCCGGGAGGAGGGGAGGAAGCTCCGGGACTGGGAGCCGAGCCTCGGCGTGGGGCAGCTCCGCGGGGCCGGCTTTGGCCTTATCTTACGTCAGTGGTCTGTGGGAGCAGCCTTTGGGGGTCTGGGCGGGGGGCGGGGAGAGGGGTAGCGACTGGGCTTGGAACCCGGCTTTGCTGGGGGGGGGGGGCGTCTGCGTAGAAGACGCGGGAGGCTGTAGAACTCGTAGGGTTCAGCGGGTCGCGTGTATTGGGGAGAAAGAGATTGGGGCTCAAGCTCTGGGGCGAGGCATTGGGCATAAGGGGCGAGAGCAGGAGGAGGCAAGGACAGCACTGACCAGCGTTTGATTGTTTTCTTCTCTAAACCCAGACGTGCAGTCTGTAACCACGCATGGTATCTGAGCGGAGCGTTTTTGGCAACTTGGTTCTCTGCATAATGAAAGGAGAAGTCTTTGTTCCACCCAGATTCATAGGTTGTGATCTAACACTTATTTCCCTCCCTTTGTTGTAGACTTCAAAGAATGCATCAAGAAGTTAATGGCACAGAAATTAACATGTAGGCTTTAAATATGCTACAAATCTTTTTTTTTCCCCCACAGTAAATCCAAGTAGATTTTTTTTTTTTTGTCTCCAGTATTGGCATGAGTTGTATTGAATTTTTACTAGAAAGGAGAAACGCCTAAGAACCCATTTTCCTTTATATGTCATATTCTGGAGGTCTCATTTAGGAGGAGGATGTAATGAACAATTTTAGGTTTTAGGGGGTAGATTGCTTCCACACGGGAAAAAAAATTATTATACAATGAGGGAAAAGACAAGTAATTAAACCACTAACCGTATCTTGTCAGGTAAAATAAAAAAGACAAAACACTCGAACTTCGAGGTCATTAGAAATATGTAATTTTTTTGTGAAGGGATTTTAACATGTTTATCTCTCCCTCCTACTTCCCAATTCTTTTCTTTCTTTCTTTCTTTCTTTTTTTTTTTTAAAGCAAGTATGAGGAATATATCATAAGAGAACAGGGGTGTTATCCTAAGTTCTTTAGTTACATAATTGTGTTCAGTCTCTTTTTCTGTTTGTGAATTTATCAGTTACTGAATGGACAGCATGTGATAAGGTTAATACATACACACACACACACACACACACACACACACAGCAGTTTGAGAAACACTTCAAAATAAGTATGAAGAGATGCAGTTTTCCTTAGTGGATCAGTAAACTGGAAATCAGATTGCCCGAATTTAAGTTTCATTTTGCTATTGATTACAATATACTTTGCTCTTGATTACATTACTACTCATCCTACTGTAGAGTTAATATTTAATCTGTAAAATGGTAATAATACCTACTATTATTTTAGTTTGGAATGGGCTCTTAAGTTGAACAGAATAATCTATTTGAAAGTGTTTTGGAAAAAATTTAAGGGATCTGTTGATTACTTTTTTTTTTTTTTTTAAGATTCTTATTTATTAATTTGACAGAGAAAGCACAAATAGGCAGAATGGCAGGGAGAGGGAGAAGCAGGCTCCTGGCTGAGCAGGGAGCCCAGCTCTGGGCTCAATCCCATGACCTAAGCCAAAGTCAGCTGCTTAACCAACTGAGCTACCCAAGTGCCCCTGCTGATTACCTTTTAATAGAGTAGAGTATTGGCATGATACACTTAGTATTTTGAGGTCCAGAACCTTATTTTTTTTTAAGATTTTTTTATTCATTTGACAGACAGAGATCACAAGCGGGCAGGGAGCCTGATTTTGGGCGGGGTGGGGGGGGGCAATCCCAGGACCCTGGGATTATGACCCCAGCCAAAGGCAGAGGCTTTAACCACTGAGCCACCCAGGTGCCCCTGGCATGGAGCCTTTTTAAGATTCTCTCTCTCCCTCTGCCCCTCCCCCCTTAAAAAAACAAAAAAAAAAAGCAAAATTTTTCTACTTGTGAGAAAATTTTTGGAGTCCTGTATTGTCTATTACTGTGTAATAAATTACCTTTTCCAAAACATAGTGGCTTAAAACAACAAATAGTTTATCTCACTGTTTCTGAGGGTCAGGAACCTGGGGCACAGCCCTACTGAGTACCTCTGATTTAAGGTCTTTCTTAAGGTTGTAGTCAAACTGCAGCAAGGGGCTGTGATCTCGTCTGAAGATACAAATCAGGGATGATCTCCATCCAAATTCAGTGACTTGGGCCTTTGTTCCTGTGGGCTGTTGGACTGAGGGCTTCCATTCTTCCTGGCGGTTGAGTGGTTCTTTGCCACTTGGATCTTTCCATAAGGTTGCTTCATGACACGGCAGCTGGCTTCCCCCAGCGTGAGAGTCTGAGAGAATACATGCCAACACTCAGGACTCACACTGTCATCTCTTTACAGAGCTTGAAAGTGACATCTCAACACTTCTCCTGTGCTTCTGTGTAGAAGTGACTCGCTAAATCCAACCCATATGTAAGGGCCAGTGAGTACAAAAGGTTATAAACACTATTAGGGTCACTGGTGACCATCTTAGAGGCTACCTGCCACAGGTGCCTTGTAGGGGGTATATAAAAATTTTCTGTCATTGGAGGCATTTATGTATTGATTGGCAGACCATCTGTTAGAGGTAAGTATTTGAATATTCTGTACTAAATAGCGTGGACTAATGTACCTTCCGACTCAGTTCTGTGATAAATATATAAAATTAAGAAAGTAGAAAAGTTAAGGATAGAAAACTTTAATAGGTAATTATATAGTATATATTTTGTTGTACTTAATTTAGTAGTTAATGCTTGTATAATTTTGGCATTTTGGGTACATTTTTAAGTTTTTGTGGCTCTTGGTTTAGTACATTTCCTTATATGTTTCTGAATGTTGACCTACTGACTTAAAGCCATTTTTTAAGATAGTTCGATTTTTGAAGTATACACAAATACCTCAAGTTCTGCTTTTTCCCTTTGAAAATAATAGAGTATGTGTGGGAATAAAACATGAAGGACACTTTTAATCTATTTTACAAAGCACACTTTTTACCTTGGTTTTAGGTGTGGTAGAAAACTATGCTGGAGGCCTCATTATATAATAAAAGGTGAAATTGTGTTCTTAGATAAAACGTCCTTTTTATCATAAAACACACAAAAATAAAGAATACTGTATGAAATTATGAGTATTTTACTTTGACCTTAGTTGATATAGCATTAATTTGTGCTTAGAGTTTAGAATTAATTTTTATTACAAATATTAAGATTGTAAACTTTCTACATTTCTTACATCTTTATGGGTTGAAACTCTGCTTAATATACATTTGAATTTTCACTATGAGCTGCTGTGATGATTTAAGGAATAAAAATGTTTTAAAATCCTTGAATTCTTTTTATGATTAACACCTAAAGCTTTTGCCTGGAAGTTAGGAGACTTGGAGTTTAGCTCTGTCTAATGTCAAATAATAATCATATAATCAAGTGATGGCACTGTTGCTCACTAGTAAGTGGGATTCCCATTTTGAATTGTTTTAAGGAATGGACTTGTTTAGGGTCTGTCCATACTTTAGCTGCTAGGTTTCTCTTGAGATCAGTGACACAGTCTATGAGTTTTCTGACTGGAAGCTGTTCAGTCTGAGACAGAGAACACAGCAAAGGTCTGACAGGTCTTAAAGAGATCTGCTGAACCATATTTTAAGCAAGTGAGCTATAAGTTTATTATTTAAGAATAAAAATCATTCTCTAAACATTTTGTTTTTCAATCTAAAATTCTTACTGCCTTAGGGGCGCCTGGGTGGCTCAGTTGGTTAAGCACTCAGCTCTTGATTTTGGCAGGTCCTGATCTCAGGGTTGGTTGTGAGATCAAGCCATGCTGGGCATGGAGCCTGCTTAAGATTTTCCTCCTCCTTCCCCTCTCCATCTGCCCCAACCTGCTTCTTGCCACCCTCTCTCTTGCACATACTATCTTTCTACTAAATAAATAAATAAATAAATAAATAAAGTTCTTATGCCTTAAATCAATGCTAATTTTGCTTTTAGTTGTGGTCTAAAAACTGAATCATGATTAGTAAAGCATTTGTTGAAACACTTAAATTTATTTAGATTTATCTAGATTTCCTCATATTTGGTGTGGTTTTCATGGATACTTTATTTATATTTTTATTTATTTATTTATTAGATTTTATTTACTTGACAGAGAGAGACATAGCAAGAGAGAGAACACAAGCAGAGGAAGTGGGAGAGGGAGAAGCAGGCTTTCTGCTGAGTAGGGAGCCAGATGTGGGGCTCGATCCCAGGACCCTGGGATTAGGACCTGAGCTGAAGGCAGATGCTTAACGACTGAACCACCCAGGCGCCCCTTTTTTTTTTATTTTTTAAAGATTTTATTTCTCAGCACGAGTGCAAGCAGAGGGAGAAGCAGGGTTCCTGCTGAGCATGGAGCCTAGTGCCAGACTCTATCCCAGGACCCTGGGATCATGACTTGAGCCAAAGGCAGACGTTTAACCTACTGAGACACCCAGCCTCCCTTCATGGATACTTTAAAAATTGAAGTCCATTTTAAACTTGAAAGTTAGGGGCGCCTGGGTGGCTCAGTGGGTTAAAGCCTCTGCCTTCGGCTCAGGTCATGGTCCCAGGGTCATGGGATCGAGTCCCGCATCATGCTCTCTGCTCAGTGGGGAGCCTGCTTCCCCCTCTCTCTCTGCCTACCTCTCTGCCTACTTGTGATCTCTGTCTGTCAAATAAATAAATAAAATCTTTAAAAAAAAATAAACTTGAAAGTTAAACTCCAAAGTTCTTAGATCTAATTTTTCTTTTCTTTTCTTTTTTTTTTTTCCTTCTTTCCTTTTGGTTCCCTTCTTATCAGTTTATCAGTTTCAGTACTGCTTATTTTTTGATGGTGGTATTCATTTAGATAATTTTAAACGTAATTTTAAACTTAAGTGGGGCTTACTAAATAAGGGTTAAGTATATTAGACCTGGGCACCTGGGTGGCTCAGTGGGTTAAGCCTCTGCCTTCGGCTCAGGTCATGATCTCAGGGTCCTGGGATCAAGCCCCACATCGGGCTCTCTGCTCAGCAGGGAGCCTGCTTCCCCCTCCCCCTGCCCAAGTATATTAGACATGGAGAGATTTTTTTAAAAATGAAAAGTAATATTTACTTTTATTTTATTTTTTATTTTTATTTATTTATTTGAGAAAGAGAATGAGAGGGGAAAAGTCAGAGGGAGAAGCAGGCTCCCTGCTGAGCAGGTAGCCCGATGCAGGACTTGATACCAGGACTCCAGGATCATGACCTGAGCCAAAGCCAGTCATCCAACCAACTAAGCCACCAGGCACCCTCTACTTTTATTTTAGTTTCTTACACAGTTGAGCTAATACTTTTTGTCTCTCTTGCTAAAGGTACATGTTTAAAAGTCTGATTAGACTATTATTAATGCAGACTTCTGTTTATCTACCCTATTAACATTGTTTAATAGGAAAATAATGAGAAAGATCATAAAACTGGGTCCTCTGTTGGAATAATTTTTCTTTTTTTTTTTTTTTTAATATATATTTTTTTTATTTATTTGACAGAGAGATCACAAGTAGGCAGAGAGGCAGGCAGAGAGAGACAGGAGGAGGAGGCAGGCTCCCTGCTGAGCAGAGAGCCCGATGCGGGACTCGATCCCAGGACCCTGAGATCATGACCTGAGCCAAAGGCAGAGGCTTTAGCCACTGAGCCACCCAGGCGCCCCTGGAATAATTTTTCTTAAAGATTTTATTTATTTATTTGTCAGAGAGAAAGAGAGCACAAGCAGGGAGAGAAGCAGGCAGAGGGAGAAGCAGGCTCCTTCCTGAGTAAGAAGCCTGGGATCATGACCTGAGCCGAAAGCAGAGGCTTAACCCACTGAGCCACCCAGGCATACTTGTTGGAATAATTTTTAAAGATGATTTCAGTACTGGGGCGCCTGGTTGGCTCAGTGGGTTAAGCCTCTGCCTTCGGCTTGGGTCGTGATCTCAGGGTCCTGGGATCAAGTCCCGCATCGGGCTCTCTGCTCGGCAGGGAGCCTGCTTCCTCCTCTCTCTCTCTCTGCCTGCCTCTCTGCCTACTTGTGATCTCTGTCTGTCAAATAAATAAATAAAATCTTAAAAAAAAAGATTATTTCAGTACTATGAAGCTTTTTCATTTTGGCATTTTAGATGACTCTTTCCATTTCATAACTTTCCTTATCTTTGCCTTTCACTTTCTTGG
The DNA here is from genome assembly GCF_002288905.1 of Enhydra lutris kenyoni. Lineage (NCBI taxonomy): Eukaryota > Metazoa > Chordata > Mammalia > Carnivora > Mustelidae > Enhydra > Enhydra lutris. The sequence goes on along the minus strand of NW_019154093.1, from coordinate 73,292,806 downwards.
GAATTAGTGTGATATAGCGGAAAGAGCTGCAGAATCCCACAGACTGTTTCCAATCTTGCCCTGAGATTATAACCTTTGGCTACTGTATTTCCTTCATTTCCTTTTCCTACTCTTTTTCCTTTTCTTCCTCTTTCTCTCTCTTTGCCTTTCCTCTTTGTATCTGTATTTCTGTCAGAAATTCTAATTTTCATTGCTACAAAGCTTTGGATATGATTGGGGAGAGGGAGACAATTTCTTGTCTGGCTACCAAGATTAACTATCTATATACATAGATACATATGTATATATATATATACACACATATATATGCTAGATTAACCATGTATAGATTATTAAATAAATAAATAAATAAATTCTGCCTCCTCTTGTTTTGCTATCCTCTTAAATAGGTTAAATAGGTCCCTCTGGTACTTTTTATTTATTTATTTATTACAGATTTTATTTATTTATTTGTCGGAGACAGCACAAGCCAGAGGGAGAGGCAGGCAGAACTTCCCATGCATCCCACCTTCTGGTACTTTTTACGGTGTCAACATGGATACCAGGATGTATGTCCTGATGCACTTTTGAAAGAAGTACTTAGTAGCTTGTGAAATACATGTTGAGTCTTAATGTAAATACCGGGTTAGTTTTTTTTTTTTTAGTTTATTTAATCTCTACACTCAATATAGATGTAGGGCTTGAACTCACAACCCTGAGATCAAGGGTTGCATGCTTTTCTGACTCAGCCAGCCAGGTCCCCCAGATACTGGGTTAATTTCTTAAACTTACAAAGCCAAGGGTCTTCGTCTGTCAAATGGGAATGAAACTGCCTATCTCATAAGATTGTTATAAGGATCACTTAAACAATATGAGTAAAGATCTTAGAATAGTACCCAGTAGTTTTTGCACTGTAAACCTAGCAGTTAATCTTATCTTTGGGATTGTATTCCAGTTGGCAGGTTGATGTAGAAGAGAACCTTTCAGATCTAATCTTGTAATTTTTCAGTTTTCTCTTTTTAAAATTAAAAAAATTGTATTCATACAAGAAATGTGTGTGTAAACATAAAAGTGATACATGAATGTTTGTGAAGCATTCTGGTAATACAAATGATAAAGAGTAAAACAGTCTCCCTTCAGCCCCTTTCTCTTCCCAGTTTTATGCCTTGCACCCAGTACCATTCCTGTCCTCAGAGGTAACCTTTCTTAACAGTTTGATATGTGTCCCACTAGACCTTTCTTTGTTACTTATTTAGACATGGATATCATATCTTCTCTTTAAAAAAATTAAGTGAACCTATTTATATTGATCCATTCAGCAAATATTTATTGATAGTTCTATTGTTCTGTGATGTGCTTTTGCATTGTGAGGATGCATTTGTATTCTATATTAATGAATTTACCATAATTTAACAATTCTATTGATGAGAGCTCCGTTCATTTCTAATTTTTCTCTATTACAAGCAGATATTCAAAGAGCATCATTGTATATGTACCTTTGTGTATATTTGCAAGTACTTTTTTAGGATAGGTGTCCAGAAGTAGAATTGGAATTGGTAAGTCAGCGTATAAACATTTAAAATTTTCATAGCTGGAAAAAAAGTAAAATTTTCATAGGTAGAAGTTTCATGCTGTCATACTCTCTTTCAAAAAGTTTGTTCCAATTTATATCCTTTTTTTAAAAGATTTTATTTATTTATATGAGAGAGGGAGAATGAGCATGAGCGGGGTGAGGGGCAGAGGGAGAAGCAGACTCCCCGCTGAGCAGGGTGCTCAACATGGGTGCCCAACATGGGGCTTGATCTCAGGACTCCGGAATCATGACCTCATGACCACCAGCCGCAACTGAGCCACCCAGGTGCCCCCAATTTACATTTTTTTTATTAATTGCTTTTATTAACATATAATGTATTATTTGCCCCAGGGGTCTGTGAATTGTCAGGCTTACACACTTCACAGCACTCACCATAGCACATACCCTCCCCAATGTCCATAACCCAACCACCCTCTCCATACCCCTCTACCCCCTGCCAATTTATGTTTTTTTTTTTTTTTTTTAAGATAATAATCTTCCCTTATTTATTTTTTTCTTAAGATTTTACTTATTTGTCAGAGAGAGAGCAAGCGTGAGAGAGCACAGGCAGAGTGACAGGCAGAGGGAGAAGCAGGCTCCCCGGCGAGCAAGGAGCCTGATGCGGGACTTGACCCCAGGACGCTGGGATCAGGACCTGAGCTGAAGGCAGCTGCTTAACCAACTGAGCCACCCAGGTGTCCCCCAATTTATGTTCTTAACACAATATGTGAAAGGACATTTACTCATGCTTTTGCCAACACTAGATATCAGGTCTTTTTTGCAAAACCAGTAGGCCATAAATGATATCTTATTTTAATATCACTTGTGACGTTGAACTTCTTTTCATAAATTTATTGGTCTTTTATAGTTCTGTGAATTGTCTGTAGTCTTTGCTCGTTCAACTGGAATTTTGGGGGGTATTGATTTGAAGATGCTATTTATATGTTCTTAGTGGTAATCATTTAACTGTTTATGTGTATTATGTTTATTCGTAATTTGTCCTTTTTTTAAAAAAAGATTTTATTTATTTATTTATTTGACGGACAGAGATCACAAGTAGGCAGAGAAGCAGGCAGAGAGAGAGGAAGGGAAGCAGGCTCCCTCCCAAGCAGAGAGCCCAATGCGGGGCTCGATCCCAGGACCCTGGGACGATGACCTGAGCTGAAGTCAGAGACTTTAACCCACTGAGCCACCCAGGAGCCCCCCTAGTTTGTCCTTTGTCTTTTTTTTTTTTTTTTTTAAAGCTGAAACCAAGAGTCAGACCCTTAACTGACCGAGCCACCAAGGTGCCCCAGCCCTTTGTCTTTTAACTTGTTTACGGCAACTTCTGTTACAAGTGGAATACATTTTTAGTACCAAATTTGACAAGTTTTTTTCTTTACATTTTCAGGGTTATGGGACTTTTTTTTTTTTTTAAGATTTTATTTATTCATATGAAAGAGAGTGCATGAACAGGGGGAAGGGCAGAGGAAGAGGGCGAAGCAGACTCCCTGCTGAGCACAGAGCCTAATGTGGGGCTTGATTCCAGGATTCTGAGATCATGACCTGAGCCAAAGTCAGACACTTAACTGACTGAGCCACCCAGGCACCCCTGGGTTGTGGGACTTAATTACATAGTCTGAGTCAAAAATAGTTTTGTTTTTTGGTTTTTAAGATTTTATTTATTATTTAAGATTTTATTTATTTATTTTTTATTTATTAGAATGAGAAAGAGAGAATACAAGCAGGCAGAGCAGCAGGCAGAGGGAGAAGCAGGCTCTTCACGGAGCAGAAAGCCTGATGCAGGGTTCCATCCCAGGACCCTGGGATTATGACCAGAGGTGAAGGCAGATGCTTAACTGACTGAGCCACCCTGGCACCCCGAGTCAAAATAGTTTTGCTTACTTTGTAAATTTTTAGTTCTTCAGCAATTAAATATGCTTTTTAATTTTTGTGGGTTTGAATATGGAAAGAACACAACTACTTTAATCTCATAAAGATTGAAATAATATTTGAATTAGATCTGAGGTATTATTTAAAAAATTACAAATCATTCTCAAATGTTACTTCTTTATATACGAAATGAACACATTATATTCATTATATTACTAATTCCTTCCAGTTACTTGCAATTAGAATTTTCAAGTAATTTGCAATGGGAAATTCATTACTTATGTTTCATATTAATTATAATTTTTACATTTTTTTGAATAAGTAATATTTGTACATGATACAAAATTCAAAAGGTACAAAAGGGTATATAATGGGAAGTCTTCTTCCCATTCCTATTCTTTAATTATCCAGTTTTCTTTTAAGACAGTCATTTTTATCAATTTTTTCTCCTTTTCCCCAAAGATATTTTATGCGTACGCACAACATTTAGTTTATGTTAATTGAGTTTTTTTCTTTTTATAGCTATGTTAAGCTGCACCTGCTTTAAAGATAATTTGGTCTGTAGGCCAAAATTATTCACAGTTCCAGAAGGTAAATTAGAATAATTGATGAATAGAGCACAGCTGTCAACAATAAGAAGGGACACATTATACATCCATGTCACAAACGTTAGCTGATTAGCAGACATGACAGAGTTTTGCAATTAGAAGGACTTTTGTTTGCTTAAATGATTTAAAACAAATCTATTTTCTTTCCTCTTATTAAACTGACCTTATAGATTAGAGACTTCTAATTATTCCAGACTTTTTCCCACTAAGAATTTATGTATACTTTCTTTTTATTGAAATGTGACTTAAAGCAAATTATAAAACTTGAAGGAAATCCTAGAAATTAGCCAAACTAACCCTATTGTTTTATGTATGAAGAAATTGAAGCCCGTAGAGATTGACTTGCAACATCACAAAGGCCAGATATTTACAGTTACAAATTTTTAGAATGCTATTTTATTAACAAGATAGGTCACAAATTTGTTTCTCCATTTTTTAAAAGATTTTTTTAAATTTATTTGAGAGAGAGAGAGCACTAGTAGTGGGGAGGAGCAGAGGGAGAGGGAGAAGTGGAGCCCAACCTCCCTGCTCTCCATCCCAGGACCCTGAGATCATGACCTGAGCAGAAGGCAGATGCTCAACCCACTGAACCATGCAGGTGCCCCTTTTTCTCCATTTTCTAAAGGAAAAGGTACAGTCTTAGTTTGTATTATGTCCTAGTTTGGTATTGTATTAAAAGTCTTCCTAGTACTTCATTTCCTTATCTGCAATTTTGCCTGTAAACAGGAATGGTAAGGCAGTGTTATTCATTGTTAGGCACTCTGTAATACTCAGAAGATTAAAGAGAATGGTTTTTATTGGGTGGGATGGAGTTGGAGATTAATGGAGCCTTTCTTAAGTACTCTTTTCTTGACCATAAAATTTATAATGGCTGTACCTTGATTCCTTTAATCTCATACTTGTAAATCATTCTTAGCTTTGTGCATTTTTCTTCCTTCCTAATCTATATTATAAGTTATTGAAGGAACACTTCAAATGTTCCTCTTTGTAAAGGAACATTTAAATCATATCTATTTATATTTGATTAGAAAGCTACCACTGATATTTTTTCATGAAACTTTTTCCATATCCATGTATAGAAATATATATAGAAGTGAATTTATTTATGTTAACATTATTTCTTTTTTTTCTTAACATTTTATCTTTAATCTTAGATTTCTAAAAATAATTTTATTTCTTGCCCCTTAATATATTCTTCAATGTTATTTGAGTAAGATAGGAATCAGTATGAGTATAAAGACCTTATTTGGAATTTAGTTTCTGTAGATATTAATTATATTTAAGTATGAAATACTAACGACCTACCAACTGGTGTCCAGATGTACTCATTATTAAAGAAAACGTATTTCCTTATTCACCTAGTCCAGAGGTGGATATAAGCAAAAACTAATTTCTTAAAGGAAAATCCATAAAGATTTTTTGGTGATTTCTTTATATGTAAATTTATCATTTATTATAGAAATACTGAAACATTCTGATTTTGTTTTGTTTTGTTTTCTGTTTTCAGTAGAACACCCTTTATTGTTGGCCCTACATAAATTCTGCCTGGTGAGTAACTGTTCACATGTACCATGGGCTGACGTGTCTACATAAGATACTGTCAGAGCTGACTTTAGCTAAATAAAGGGCCAAAGCTTTATCCTTTTATTTTTTCTTTGTTGTTGTTTTTTAAGATTTTATTGATTTGAGAGAGAGAGAGGGCTCACAAGCACAAGCAGGGGAGAGGGGCAGAGGAAGAGGGAGAAGCAGACTCCTCATGAGCAGGGACCTGAGCCAAAACCAAGAATTTTTTGGACCCTCAATCCACTGAGCCACCCAGGCACCCCTCCATCCTTTTGAATGGCTTTTAGAATAGTAGTAAAGAAAATAATTTACTCTGTACCTTTTTAGAGACATTTCTTCATTAATTGCGTCTTAAATTATTCAACTAACATTTGTTGAACACTTAACATACTGTGCATTTACTTTTTTTTCAAGATTTTATTTATTTATTTGACAGAGATCACAAGTAGGCAGAGAGGCAGGCAGAGAGAGTGGGGGAAGCAGGCTCCCTGCTGAGCAGAGAGCCTGATGTGGGGCTCCATCCCAGGACCCTGAGATCATGACCTGAGCCAAAGGCAGAGGCTTAACCCACTGAGCCAGGCGCCCCTGTGCATCTCATTTTAAAAGACAATTTTAGTTGTTTCTTAGCCAGTTAACTCTGTTTTATATCTCCCCTGAGGGGGATGAAACACTTATTACTATTTTTTAGATTTTTATTTACTTGTCAGAGAGGGAGAGAGGGAGCATGAGCAGGGGATGCTGCAGGCAGAGGGAGAAGCAGGCTCCCTGCTGAGCAGGGAGCCCAATGTGGGACTCAATCCCAGGACTCTGGGATCATGACCTGAGCTGAAGGCAGATTCTTAATCAACTGAGCCACCCAGGCATCCCATGAAGCATTTATTATTGAATTCTACTCTTCTGAATTAGAGAAAAATTCTAGCTTTATAGGCATTAATAGTTTGTAATTAAAAATATATATGAATTCTGTTTTTATATCTTATCTTTAAAACTTATAATGTACTTAATTTCTAAATTATATAGCTAGGATTTGGGGAGCCTCTACAAATGTTTCAGTAACAAAATAAGATATAATCATCAAGCATATATCTATATTTGTTTTAGTTAAAGATTTTATTTGAGAGAGAGCACAAGCCTGGGAAGGGCAGAGGGACAAGGAGAGGCAGACAAGAGGGGAGATGCTGACATGGGTCTGTATCCCAGGATCCCAGGACTCTGAGATCATGACCTGAGCTGAAGGCAGCGGCTTCCCTGAATAAGCCACCCTCGTCCTTCTTTACCTATGTTTTATTTTTTTTTAAATTATTTATTATTTATTTTTAAGAAATGACCTTTTTTTTTTTAAAGATTTTATTTATTTATTTGACAGACAGAGATCACAAGGAGGCAGAGAGGCAGGCAGAGAGAGAGGAGGAAACAGGCTGCGTGCTGAGCAGAGAGCCTGATCTGGGGCTTGATCCCAGGACCCTGAGATCGTGACCTGAGCCGAAGGCAGAGGCTTTAACCCACTGAGCCACCCAGGCACCCCTTTACTTATGTTTTATATTATATCCAACAACAGTGAATTTTATAAGAATTAAAATTCTGGGTTAGGTGGTTAAAATATTATACTATTCTACTAAGAATTTCACAGTCTAGAATTAAAGCTTGTGTTTTAAAAAATCCTGACCAATTCTATGTTAATTAGGAAACATTTTCTCTATCTGAAATTAAATGTGAAGTCAATATAAAATATGTATCTGTAAGAATTATTTAATAATCAGAAATGATGGCAACATTAAACTTGTAGTTATGATTTAGAGTGGGACTATTGCCATAGATTCATAGTAGCTCCAGAGTTACTCCATATTTAGACTGAATATTTAATAAATGGAGGCCTACAAAATGTTGAGCATCATTGGGTATATTGAACAACTTTAGAAAATTACATCTCAGTTCTGCACTGGGTTGTATGGTTGGTACATAGTGATATAAGTGAAGTCCTCTCTAAGATCTTAGAGATGGAGGGGGCAATTATTTTTCTGATCACTAAATTAGTTAAGGCCATCCTTTTTTTTTCTTTTTTTAAGATTTTACTTATTTATTTGAGAGAGAATGAGAGTGAGAGAGAGGGAGCATGAGAGGGTCAGAGGGAGAAGCAGACTCCCCGCTGGGCAGAGAGCCAGATGAGAGATTCAATCCCAGGACTCCAGGATCATGACCTGAGCTGAAGGCAGTTGCTTAACCAACTGAGCCACCCAGGTGCCCCACTTAAAGCCATTCTTTTTTTTTTTTTTTTTAAGATTTTATTTATTTATTTGACAGACAGAGATCACAAGTAGGCAGAAAAGCAGGCAGAGAGTGAGGGAGAAGCAGGCTCCCCGTTGAGCAGAGAACCTGATGCAGGGCTCAGCCCCAGGACCCTGAGATCATGACCGGAGCCAAAAGCAGAGGCTTTAACGCACTGAGCCACCCAGGCACCGCAAGCCATTCTTTTGCTAGTAAGAATTACATGAAGATTTGGGAAAGGCTAAAATCACTAATCATGGTGCTTTAGGAATAATCTCAGGGAGGCAGTTCTGAAATGTAATTAGAATTTAATGAGTAGAAATATCGTTAATTTTAGTGTATCCTCTTTTGAACAAAGTCTCTTAACAGGAGGACGGGCAGCTCAGAAGAAAGCAAAGGGAAACCCAAAGCATGTGGAACTGGGGCGGCTGCCCTGTTGAGATTTTGTGTGTGTGTGTGTGTGTGTGATTTGTTTCTTGAGGCAAGCATGTCCTTATTGTTGGAGATGGATGTAGGAGATTAACTTAGTCTGATGTCATTAAATATTTGAATCATACAATTATCTTTGAATCATACAATTATCTTCCCATGTTCTGTCCTTTGTTTACCCTACCATGTTCTCTAAGAGAGAAAATGTACTCATCTGATAGGAGCATTCTAGTATGCTAGACATTTATACTTCTCATTATGAAGAAGTTGATAAGTTGGAAAAAAATTAACATGTTTGTGTACATGTATGTTTGTTTCTGTGAGCTCTGTTAAAGTTCATCCAGTGAGAAAGATGTGCTTACAGTCTTTTTGATCTGATGATGTGTCTTTGCAGCTAATCTTACTGTTAGCATGTAAGTCTTTTGTATTGCTCTGAGCCTTGACCTCTGAAAATTGCAACAAGTTAGGCCCTTTAACTTGTGTGGCCTCATCTATGAAATGATCTTCAGAATTCCTCCTAGTTCTAAATCTTTATGAATTCATAACCTATGTGCTTAGTTATTTCACTGAACACTAGTAGGTAACAGAAGAGATTGTAGAGAGTTGAAATATCTTTGTTTCATGTTTAGGTTCATAGTACCAACATGACTTAAAGTAGCACTTTTTTAACCAGCCTTACTTTGTTTGGCTCCAAAGGACAAGGTATAACATTTTACATATTGCTGCTAGCCTATAAGCTTCTTAAGGACAAGGCCAGTGTCTCCCAAGTATAGAACAGTGCCTGTCACAGAGAAAAAGTGGTAACTGCTTATGGAATGAGTATATACCTAGAGCAAGTTATTTAGAACATAGCTAAACATGGTTATTAGTGACTTTTTACAATATTCTTTACTATGGCAAATTTTAGAAACATGTAAGAATAGACAGAATAATACTATCTCAGTCCATTTGGGTTGCTGTAACAGAATACCATAGACTGGGTGGCTTATAAATAGCAGAAATTTATTGCTCACAGCTTTGGAAGCTAGAAATCTAAGACCAGAGTGTTAGCATGGTCAGTTCTGATGTGGTTTCTCTTTCTGGTTGCAGACGACTGTCTTATTGCATCTTTTCAAGGTGGAAGGGTTGAGCTAGCTTTCTGGGGCCTCTTGAAGGACACCTAATCCCACTAATCACCTCCCAAAGATTTCATATCCTAATACCATCAATTTGGAGATTAGGATTTCACCAGATTAATTTGGGAGGACACAATGTCCAAACCATAGCAAATATAAATGAACTTTCATTTACCCATTATCCCACTTCAGTAGTCATGATTATTCTTATTTCCTCTTTATCTCCTCCCAGGCCCCTCTTGTATTGTTTTGAAGCAAATCACAGGCCTTATATCATTTAATCTGTATTATCCCATTGTGTATCTCTCAAAGATAAGGACTTTAAAAAAAAATTACAGCCATAACCTTTATTACACCTTAAAGAATGACTGATTTTGATAATATTAAATTAATTTCACTTCAAAATACCTGTACTAAATATTTCCAAGAAATCTCTAATGTGTAGTTTCCAGACAGTTAATAATACTTAAAAATAAAACAGTAAGAATAATTTTTATTTTTGTTCTGTTTAATATTTAGGCTATCAACATGACGGCTGAAGAAACAGTGAATGTAAAAGAGGTTGAAATCATTAAGCTAATTTTAGACTTCCTGAATTCAAAGAAGCTTCACATTAGTATGTTGGCCCTCGAGAAGGAAAGTGGAGTCATAAATGGCCTGTTTTCAGATGATATGCTTTTTCTGAGGTATGATTTCATTAATATTATGAGTTTTGTAGCTCTTTCAAAGAAGTGTTAAGTATTAATAAGGTAATATGTGTATCACAGGTAGATATAATCATGAGAAGGCTATATAAGTATAATTTTTAAAATTTGTTTTTTTAAAAGATTTTATTTATTTACTTAAGAGATAGTGACAGAGATAGTGAGAGAGAGCACAAGTGGGGAAGAGAGGGAGAAGTGGCTCCCTGCTGATGAGGGAGCCCGATGTGGGGCTCCATCCCTGGACCTGGCGATCACAACCTGAACTGAAGGCAGAGGCCCAACCAACTTAGCCACCCAGGCACCCCTATAAGTATAATTTTTAAATATAATGCTTGTTTTTGTAATGGAACATTTACAAAATAATGTTCTCTAAAGAATGTTTTCAGTAGTAAGATCCAGAGGTCCATTAAAAAAAAGCTAGAGTCACAACTCCCTTATGGTTGTGGTGTCATCACAGAAAATACTTGAGTAAGAAATCGGGGACTCCAGGCAGATAAAATATTTCTTCAGTGCCATTTTTTTTTTTTGCCATAGAAGTGAATATAAACCTATTCATTATAGAAAATATACAAAAATAAAGAAGAAAAATCACCCACCACCCAGACAGACTTCATACTAATAATTTTCTATACATATTTTTTAAAAAACAGCAATTCTGTTGCATTTATAATTTAGTATCCTTTATCCATTAACATAAGCATTCCCTGTGTTATTACAAATTTATACTATAAAAATTTTCAATTTAATTTCCTATGGTTCCCCTATTTTTAGACAAATTATTTCCAATTTATCTTAAATAAGTGTTCTGTTGAGCATCTTTTATACATACGGCTTTTTCTATATATTGGATTATTTCCTTAGAACAAGATTCTTGGAATTGCAGAGCAAAAGGGAATAAACATATTTGCCAAAATGCAAAGCTAAATATATCCTAACTTGAATTGGTTGGAAAAAGAAAAACCCAAATTTCCATACAGAAATGTATTCTTTGCTTATGTGATGCTGAATATCCTTTGACAAAGAGTACAGATTCTTGGAGATAGCATTTTGTGAGTTGGAAAGCCTTAAAAGATGAAGTATCCCTAAGTCATGAAAAAGGAACTTAAAAAAAAATCTTTATTAAGAGAATTTATTTAAATTGCTTGAACTTTTCTGTATTCTGTATTATGAATGTCATTTAACCCTGAGGAGCTTAGTCAATGGTAATCACCAGGAACCAGTACTGAGGCCATATTCTTTTGGCTCTCTTTCAAGCATTGGTACTCCTGGCAATTTAGTAGCAGCTCTCAAATATGCCCCCTCGAAGAACCAGCTGGGTATTGGGATGAAGTTTTGCTGGTCTGAGGTGAAATGCAAAGAATTGTAGAAGGGTAAATTTTTAAATTAAATGTATTCATCTTAAAGGACTCACCTTTGAAATTATGTCCTTCCTACTTTTTTTTTTATTTAAAGATTTTATTTATTTATTTGACATAGACAGAGAGAGGGAACACAAGCAGGCGGAGTGGGAGAGGGAGAAGCAGGCTTCCTGCTGAGCATGGAGCCCAATGTGGGCCTCGATCCCAGGACCCTGGGATCATGACCTGAGCTGAAGGCAGATGCTTAATGACGGAGCCACCTAGGTGCCCTCCTGCCTACTTTTTAAATATTAAAATGCCTATTTGTAAAATGATTATGATATATATTACGATTGCTTTTTATTAATGTTCCTTATTTGCAGACTCAAAGTTGGCAATCCGATATAGATCCTCTTGCCCATCCCTTTTAAATTTTACTGTTCTAAAAGCCAAAAATAGGGAAATTGCTATTATAAAAGAGCAGCCATAAGAATGCCTTAAAACTTTTGGAAGTTCCCACAGACCACTAAAATAGGATGAAATCTGTTCATATTCCTTGCTGTTTTTATTTATAGAGTATAAATTTTAGTGTCAAATGCCTCAGAGATATAGAAATCACAGTTTAGAGCAGGATCTCTCAACCTCGGCACTAGTAACATTTTGGGCTGGATAATTCTTGGTCATGGGGGGTGTGCAGGTTGTCACGTGAATTGTAGGATATTTAGTAGCATCTCTGACTATACCCAGTTGATTGCCAGTAGCACCCCCTCCCCAACTGCGACAACCCAAAATGTCGCAAAACATTACCAGATATCTTGGGGACAAAATTGCCCCAGTGAAGAACCACTGATTTAGTGAGTCTGGAGCATACCTGCACACTGGCCCCTAGTAAGACAGAAGAGCTTTAATACTGAAAGATGAATAGGAAAATAAAGGAACTTTTAGACTTAGCCCAATGTTTTTATATACATGAGAAAAACACATATATTAGAATGAGAAATGGTTGCAAATCAAAAATTCTTCTCATATAGGGTACGTTGTTACAAGTAAGTTGTGAAAAATTTACTTAGAGGGGTTAAAGAGCCATGTAAAATGTTAACCTCATTACAGACTTCAGACTGAAGTTTTAATGTTGTCATATTTATTCTGCTTTTAATTAGTATGAGGTAAATTTGATAAAATGCTGGTTTTTTTTTTTCCTTATATAGGCAGTTAATCCTTGATGGTCAGTGGGATGAAGTTCTTCAGTTCATTCAGCCTCTAGAATGTATGGAAAAATTTGATAAAAAAAGGTAAGATTTCTTCTGAAGTTTTTAATGTCTTATCACTGGTAGAGGCTTAGCAAAACAATAAACAAAAATTTAAAAACAAAACTGTTAGCTTTCCTAGAAAATAGTATGCTCAATCCAATTGAGTTGTGTTGAGGACAAGTTGCATGTACTTCAATTGATTGAAAATCTTATATATAAACCTACCTTTTTTGACAGTGTCTGTACAAAAAGTCACAAGGGCCATATCTGAAATATTTATTTGTTTCTTCATAATAATATGAAGATTTTAAAGTTGTCATTCAGTTGTCTCCTGGCCTCCATTATTTCTGATGAACACTTAGCTGTGTTTGTATCCTGATTCTCTTTGTTTCTTTTTTCTTTTTCTTTTCGTCTTTTTTTCTTTTGGCTGCCTTCAAGTTTGTTTTTTTTTGTTTTTTTTTTGGTTTTTTTTGCGGTAACATATAAATAACATATTAGTTTCAGGTCTACAATACAGTGATTGGATATTTGTATATATTGTGAAATCATCACAGTAAGTCTGATTAACATTCATCCCCGTACATAGTTACAAAAACTTATCTTTCTTGTGAGGAAGATTTTTAATGTCTCTCTTAGCAACTTTAAAATGTACAGTTCAGCATTATAAACCATAGTTGTCATCCTCTACATTATATCCCTATGATTTTATAACTGGAAGTTTGTATCTTTGGATCCACTTCACCTGCTCTGCCCAGCCTTCCAACTCCTGACTCTGGCAACAATATTTTATCATTGGCCTTCAGCAGTTTGATTATGATGTGCTCAAGTGTGGTTTCTTTGTATTTTTCCTGCTTAGGGTTCGCTAAACTTTTTGAATCTTTAAGTATATATATTTTCATCAAATTTGGCAAGCTTTTGGCCATTACTTTAAATATTTTTTTCCGCCCTTTTCTCTCTTCCTCCTGGGACTCTATGCGGTATCAGATGATAGATATTGTCCCACATGACTGAGGTTCTGTTCCTTTTTTTAAAACATTTTTTTTTCCTGTGTTTTCTTCAGTCTGGATTATTTCTACTGATTTACCTCTAGTGTTCACCGATGGCTTTTTCTGCTGTTAGCAGTCTGCGCATAAATAATGCATTTTTCATTTCAGATAATTGTACCTTTCCATTTCAGAATTTCCTTTATCATTTTTCTGCTGAGATATTTCCATCTGTTTACTCATTGTGACTATATTTCCCTTTAAGTCCTTGAACATATTTATAGTCGCTATTGCTTGCTAATAGTCTTTGTTTGCTAATCCCAACTTCTAGGTCATTTTAGGCTCAACTTCTATTGATGGCCTTTTTCTTAACTACGAGTCACTTTTATTTATTTTAATAAATCTAGTCATTTTTATTTTTATTTATTTATTTATTTATTTTTAAATTTTATTTATTTATTTGACAGAGAGATCACAAGCAGGCAGAGAGGCAGGCAGAGAGAGAGAGAGGAGGAAGCAGGCTCCCCTAGAGAGCAGAGAGCCCGATGCGGGGCTCGATCCCAGGACTCTGAGATCATGACCTGAGCCGAAGGCAGTGGCTCAACCCACCGAGCCACCCAGGCGCCCCTAAATCTAGTCATTTTAAAAATGTCTTCTGCATATTGTGGATTCATTGCTGAGACTCGATTCTTTTATCTTCCTTTGAAAAGTGTTGACTTTTGGGGCACCTGGGTGGCTCAGTGGGTTAAGTCGCTGCCTTCGGCTCAGGTCATGATCTCAGGGTCCTGGAATCAAGCCCCGCATTGGGCTCTCTGCTTGGCGGGGAGCCTGCTTTCCTTCCTCTCTCTGCCTGCCTCTCTGCCTGCTTGTGATCTCTGTCTGTCAAAGAAATAAAATCTTAAAAAAAAAAAAGTGTTGAGTTTTATTACTGCAGATAGTTAACTTGGTTCCACTCTCACTTAATGGATGCCAGCTGAGATCTTGGTTCAGTTAATTAGGCTTTCATCTCTTGCTTTCTCTGGGCTCCTTGGAGTCCCCTTTGCATCTTCACAGTTTCAGAGATAGCCAAAGATTTGGGCTGAGTTAATATAATAGATGGTGGTGTATTTTTCATTATAGCTTCTTTCTTTTTTTGATGTCTCCCTGCTTTTCAGCCACTCTTGCAGTACCAACCATTTTTGCTGACTTTTCTGTAAAGTGGAACTTCAGCTTTCTGCTTGAGTTTTAGCTTACACTGTGTTGACCGGAGAGTGCCCCTGCTGGAAGACCTTATACCCTTGAATCTTTTTTTTTCCCCTAAAGATTTTATTTGTTTATTTGTTAGCAGAGATCACAAGTAGGCAGAGAGGCAGGCAGGGTGGGGGGGCAGGCTCCCCACTGAACAGAGAGCCCAGTATGGGGCTAGATCCCAGGACCCTGGGGTCGTGATTTGAGCCGAAGGCAGAGGCTTTTACCTCTGCCTCTGCCTTTTTACCTCAGTGTACTGAGCCACCCAGGTGTCCTATACCCTTGAATCTTACCCAAAGGTTCTTTTTTTCAAGGATTGACTTCCCTCTTTTGTCCATTCTTCATTCATCTGAATAGTATTTCTTTGACTGTCTCCTGCCTTTACATAGCACATACCTGATCATCTTCCAAGAGTCAGCTCTTACAAGACTTTCCTTATACTTCCCACCCCTTCTGATAGAATTGGTATCACATTCCTTTGAGACCTTGCTGTACAGTGTACATATTTCATACAATTTTTTAGATGACCCTCTTTTTGAAGGCAAGGATTTTGTTTTATTTTACACATATTTGCTACCATAACAATGTTGAAAGAATGACTGAAGTTTCATTATTATTTTTAGTCTGTAGAAATACTTTTTCTTTAAGGTGCTTAAGGCATCCAACATTTTTAAATTCTTAGGCAAGTCAAGCAGACTCCTCTCCCTGAAACATCTCTGTTAAAAAGTTTTTTTTTTTTTGTTCCAAAGATTTTATTTATTAGACAGAGATCACAAGCAGGCAGAGAGGCAGGCAGAGAGAGAGGAGAAGCAGGCTCCCCGCCGAGCAGAGAGCCCGATGTGGGGCTCCATCCCAGGACCCTGAGATCATGACCCAAACCGAAGGCAGAGGCTTAACCCACTGAGCCACCCAGGTGACCCCTCTGTTAAAAAGTTTTAAGGTTTAGGGGCACCTGCGAGGCTCACTCAGTTAAGCATCCAACTCTTGATCTCAGCTCAGCTCTTCATCTCAGAGTTACTGAGTTCAAGCCTTGTGTTGGGCTTCATGCTGGAGCCTCCTTACAAAAAAAAAAGTTTTAAAGTTTATGGGTATTTTATGACTTTTCAGAAATAACTCATTTTTTTAAAAAAAATATTTATTTATTTACTTATTTGACAGACAGACATCACAAGCAGGCAGAGAGGCAGGCAGAGAGAGAAAGAGAGGGAAGTGGACTCTCTGCTCAGCAGAGAGTCCAATGTGGGGCTCGATCCCAGGACCCTGGAATCATGACCTGAGCGGAAGGCAGAGGCTTTAACCCACTGAGCCACCAGGTGCCCCAGAAATGTTCATTTTTTTACGATAGTTCAGCCTGCTTTTATTAGATTGTCATGTTTGAAGAGAAAAAAAGATATTTTGAATAAAATACAAAATAATAAAATATAATAAAACATAAAGCATTTTCAATGTAAAGGACTTTGATTTCATATTAGATACTATTTAACATCTTCAATAAAACTTGATTTTTGTTCAGAATTAATATTGGAAGTCCTTCCTCTGAGTGTTCAGTCGTATTAATTCTGAAATTATTGTAGCCTCAATGTGATAAGCTTTTAAGAATTTTGAGAATTTTTTGTAAGCAAAGGTAGGTATAGTAACTTTCAAGTGTATTTGATTTATGAGACATTGGAAAGTTAATTTTTCAAAAAATATTAAAGGATTAATTAGTCCTTTGGAACAAATATGGCCTCTGTTGCTCTGGGGACTTGGGTTTCATTTCCAATCTTTGACATTTCTGTAACTCAGCTTTTATTTATTTATTTATTTTTTTTAAAAGATTTTATTTTTTTGACAGACAGAGAGCACAAGTAGGCAGAGTGGCAGGCAGAGAGAGAGGGGGAAGCAGGCTCCCCGCTGAGCAGAGAGCCCGATATGGGGCTCGATCCCAGGACCCTGGGACCATGACCTGAGCCGAAGGCAGAGGCTTTAACCCACTGAGCCACCCAGGTGCCCCTGTAACTCAGCTTTTTTTTTTTTTTTTTTTAAAGATTTTATTTATTTATTTGACAGACAGAGATCACAAGTAGGCAGAGAGGCAGACAGAGAGAGAGGAAGGGAAGCAGGCTCCCTGCTGAGCAGAGAGCCCGATGCGGGACTCGATCCCAGGACCCTGAGATCATGACCCGAGCCAAAGGCAGCGGCTTAACCCACTGAGCCACCCAGGCGCCCAACTTTTTAATTTTAATATTTCATATTTTATTTTTACAGGTTTCGTTATATTATCCTGAAACAGAAGTTTTTAGAAGCTTTATGTGTTAACAATGCAATGTCAGCAGAAGATGAGCCCCAGCATGTAAGATTTTTATTCCTGAAGGTTTGCGCCATAGTCTTGTTTCAGTCATAAGTATTTTATTCACTAAAACAAAAGATTAGTATCATGAATTTTCAAAGTTTTTATGAAGTAGGATGGGGTAAGATTTTACCCTTTTGTAGCTGTAGTGCTTTCAGTCTGTAATGCTTCTAAACTTGTTGCAAGATTTAGACAAAGATGATAAATGAGTGGCTGGCCAGTAGGTGAGTAATGTGTGCTCTTCTCTTGTTTAAGGTGATTTAGATTGCAATAGATGTTTGACTTAAAGATGCTACATTGTTGCTTTTTTCTTTATCCCAGAAGTGAATTATGATTAACTTCTTTTTGTTTTTTCAGTATTTACGTTGTAGCAGAGGTGGTTTTTTTTTCCTCCAACTTTTTATTTAAATTCCAGTTAGTTAACATACAGTGTAATATTAGTTTCAGGTACAGAATCCAGTGATTGGTCACTTACATACAATACCCAGTGCTCAGCACAACAACAGAGGTGGTTTTTGATAAAATCTTTATGCCTTTATGACAATTTAAATTTAATGATTCAAAGGATTTATTAAACATTTATTTTTCTCTTGAGATTTTATTTATTTATTTGATAGAAGGTGAGCCTGAGCACAGGGAGGGGTAAGGGGAGAGTGAGAAGGAGAAGCAGACTCCCAGCTGAGCAGGAAGCCTGCTGTGCATAGCTCAATTCCATGACCCTGAGCTCAGATGCTTAACTGACTAAGCCACCCAGATGCCCTGGGAAGGGTTTTAGTTTTAAAGTTTTAGTAATAGTATTGTTACATTGTTTCCAAACCAAGGAAACTTACTATGTGCCAGGAGGTGTTCACTGAAATAAACTCAAAAGCTATTACAATGACGAATTTCATGTGTAATAGAGAAATGTTTGTCAGATAATGATTTTTTTTAAAAAGATTTTATTTATTTACTTGAGAGAGAATGAGAGAGGGAGAACATGAGAGGTGGGAGGGTCAGAGGGAGAAGCAGACTCCCTGTCCAGGGAGCCCCATGTGGGACTACATCCTGGGCTCCAGGATCATGACCTGAGCCAAAGGCAGTGGCCCAACTAACTGAGCCACCCAGGCGCCTTTTTTTTTTTTTTTTTTTTTAAAGAGATAATGATGTTTAAATGTGGAAAGAACTCTGGAATATAAGTCAAAGGACCTAATTTTTATTTTGTCTTTGTCACTAACCAACTGTATAACTTCCGTTAAATCTGTTCCCCGACTTTTTTCATATATAAGATGAAGAAAGGTGGATATATAAGCTCTAAGATTCCTTTACATCATAAAAAGTTTATGAGTCTAAGGTAATATTCAGTACCCAAATTATTGTAATCTGTCTCTCAGCTAAGCTTCCTTTATTCTTTTTCATTCTGTTTTTGTAGTAAATGAACTGTATATGTTC
>NW_019154093.1:73261176-73274134 GCF_002288905.1 Enhydra lutris kenyoni | reverse complement strand
TTCTTTCTTTCTTTCTTTCTTTCTTTCTTTCTTTCTTTCTTTCTTTCTTTCTTTTTAATTTGCTTTCTTTTTCCACACAAATTTCTCTTATGGCAAGTTTGAGAATGGCTCTTTTACTTTTGGGGTAAGCTGGAGTGACAGCAAGCTATATAAACAATTGAATATTGACATGCTTCAGTTTTTATTTCTAGAGAACTCAATTATTCTTGACCTTAAAAATTATACATTTGAGAGTGATAGTCTGAAGCCTGAACTAGAACACTATTTTTATAGTAAGAATTTAATTTATTAATTAACCAAATTATTTAATTTTTATTTTAGTAGTGAAAAGCATTTTGATTCCTGGATTCCTGACTTGAAAGTTGTTAAATATCTTGCAATATGAGTATTCTGGGACAGTAGAGTTTATCCTTTTGCAGTTGAATAGTTTATGAGAATTTATAAGGTATCTTTGTATTTGAATAAAATACTCTTGGCTTCATATCTCATAACATCTCTCTTAATAGTTATCACTTAAATTTTTCTTACAGCTGGAATTTACCATGCAAGAAGCTGTGCAATGTTTGCATGCCCTAGAAGAATACTGTCCTTCTAAAGATGATTATAGCAAGCTCTGTTTGCTTTTGACTTTGCCTCGTCTGACCAATCATGCTGAATTTAAGGACTGGAATCCCAGCACTGCACGAGTTCACTGTTTTGAAGAGGCTTGTGTCATGGTTGCAGAATTCATCCCTGCTGATAGGAAGCTAAGTGAGGCTGGTTTTAAAGCAAGTAACAATCGTTTATTTCAGCTTGTAATGAAGGGTCTACTTTATGAATGCTGTGTAGAATTTTGTCAAAGTAAAGCAACTGGAGAAGAAATTACAGAAAGTGAAGTACTTCTTGGCATTGATCTTTTGTGTGGTAATGGTTGTGATGACTTGGATCTGAGTTTATTGTCATGGCTTCAGAATCTCCCATCTTCTGTCTTCTCTTGTGCTTTTGAACAGAAAATGCTTAATATTCATGTTGACAAACTTCTGAAACCTACAAAAGCTGCATATGCTGATCTTTTGACTCCTCTTATCAGCAAACTTTCTCCCTATCCATCATCTCCAATGAGAAGGCCTCAATCAGCTGATGCCTATATGACCCGCTCTCTGAATCCTGCTTTAGATGGCCTTACTTGTGGACTAACCAGTCATGATAAGAGAATCTCAGACCTTGGAAACAAAACTTCTCCAATGTCACACTCCTTTGCTAACTTCCATTATCCAGGTGTACAAAACCTCAGTAGGAGTCTCATGCTTGAGAATACAGAATGTCACAGTATTTATGAAGAATCTCCTGAACGGTAAGTATTTGCTCATAAAAGTTAGAAAATATTGGCAAGTGTGAGATTTTTGTGTGTGTATGTTTAATGTTCAAGTCGCTTTTTTTAAATTATTATTATTTTTTATTTAGAGAGGGAAGGTTGAGGAGTGCAGAGCCTGACGTGGGGCTTGATCTCACAATCCTGAGATTATTTTCTGTTAAGTTGCTATGAGGTTGCAGAGGAGGGAGTTGTGATATCTTGTTTAATGTTTTTTAAAGGGAAGGGGGGATTTTAGGATGTTAAGTGACTTGCTAAAGCCCAAGGCATTTTATTGCTCTACTTGATAGAGGTGATACCTAGTCATGAAAATGGATGAGTATAACTTATTATAGGAGCTTCCTGTTATCTAAATCCCAAAGGAATAGAGTCTTGAACATTGGTAGAGACTATCTTAAACTTATCCTGGACTTTCCGGTATCTTTAAAGAAAATTTTCATTGTTTGGGATGTTGAACTTCAGTTCTGGGGGAGCTGCTGATACTCTTCTGAGTGCATAAGAAGAACTTCCTGGTCGGTATAATGAATGGCATGTTTGGACATGTACACCAGTGGGATTGTGTGGAAAGAAGACACAAAATCCAGCCACATCTGACTCTACACGTGCTGTTGCTTATGTAAAGAAAGTAGTAAAAATTGAGGAATGACTGGATAAAGACATAAAGAAGTGGAGTATAAGTTACTAGATTACAGAATAAACAGAGAGGTAAAAAATGATATATCAGAAGTGAGTAATACATGTGTTATTAGCTGAGCAGTAGCGGTAACCCAGAAAACATCTGTCCTGCTTGTGAAATTGGAAGACTTACGAGCCAAAGCAGTGTGGAATAATGAATAGAGCATGATCTTGGGGGTCAGGCTTGGGTTTGAACAATAGCTTTGTCATTTAGTAGTTGTGTGACCTTGAGATAGTTCCTTAATCTCTCTGAGCCTCAAAGACCTCCTCTATAAAATAGGGTGTTGACTTGTGAAGTGAGATAAAGCTCCTAGAGGAGAGGCAAGTAATGTGAATGGTATTTAGTAAATATAAATTTCTCCCCTTCTGAGTGTCATACTCCAGGTAAGGACAGTATGTTAAAAGGGCTGCTACTAACATGCTGCGGAGGGCTACTGTGCTGTGGATAAAGTATAAAAATTTACTTTGGAGAAAGTTAACCTTGTTTTTAAAAATACTTGAGGTGTAATTTGAAAATATTGGGAGGCTTAATTAGATCAATTATGTTGAAGATGCCACATGAAGAGACCTCTTATTTGTGGTAAATTCGTATTTAAACAATATTTGTTTAAAAATATTTGCATGTCTGCTCTGTGCTAGTACCATGCTGCATCCTGGGTATAGTGATTGAGTTATTATGGTGAACAAGAAGATAAAACATGAAAGAAAGCTTTATAAGAGAGTATGTAGTGTTTTGTAAAGACAGCTTTTTACTCATAAACTCAAGAAAAATCAGTTGAAACATAAGCTTTGGCTACTCAGTGTAATGGTCTCAAAATTAAACAGCAAAAATATACAAATTCTCAGGAATGGGTCAGCATTGGATTTGGATCCTGAAGATCTGGATTCAAATCCTAGTTTTATTTACCCACTGTGCAATTTTAGGAAAACGACTTTGTTCCTTATCTGTGAAACGGGAGTTACAATTTATTTCATCAGTTACTGTGCAAGTTAAATAAGATAGTGCATGTGGAAATGCTATATAAATTGCAAAATTAAATGTTATCTTATGAAGGTCATTTTAATCTATCTCTATACAGTTAATAACTCTTAGAAAATCTGTCTTTTGGACATAAAGTGGGACCTCTTGTGGTCATTAGCAGGTTAGAGCACTGACTGGCAGCTGAAAACTTTTCCTGTCTTTCTACTTCCACCTCTGGGTACATGTGTGATTCCGTATGTTGAGATACTTATCCGAAAGCTTCTAACTAATGGTGCCTTTCTGAGGATGACTAGCTCTGCTTCCTGAACCCTAGACCTGTAATTTGTTACGTCTTACATACATCTGCCTGGAGAGGCCATTATGAAGCCATCCCATAATCAGATTCTTTTAAGGGAAAGGTCATTTTACTTTTGTACATGTTCCCCATGGTACCTTTTGCCAATGGATAGTCTGTATAAATGTCTGTGGTATTCATCATCTTTGGATGATGTTAGTTATTAAAAATTTTGAACAGAGTAACTATGAAAAGTAGAAATTGCTAGTGTTTAGAAGAATATTGGAAACAACCTGATGTAAGATATTAAGCTTACTGATTAGTATGCGTTAAAATATTGAAAAGATGTATATTCAGCTTTTATGTTAAGTGCAAATAAACCAAAGACAGTCTTTTAATAAAATCTAAACAGTTCTTAAAATTTTGTTGAAATGTACCCTCTTTAATACCCGCCACCAGGCTATTAAGGAGGGCACGTATTACATGGAACACTGGGTGTGATGCATAAACAATGCATCTTGGAACACTGAAAAAATAAATTTAAAAAATTTTGTTGAAACATATTGGAGGGAAAAAATTAATGTTTGGGGAAGAAAATCACAGATTAAGACATGAAGAGAATTCAGGCATGAAGTCATCCAGCTTATTATTCAATTCAATTTATAGATGAAGCTGAGCCACAGAGAATGTAAGTGATTTCACCAGACTGGAGCCGCTACCCTCCTTGCTTAATAATCCAGTGCACATTCTGTTATAAGCACATTCTATTTTTTTAAGAAACTCTTACATAATACCCTTAGTAGAAGAAAGGAATATTTAAAAATCTATTTTTTGCACATTTGATGAACATTTAGATTGTTTTCATTGTGTTAATTAAAATATATTTTCCTTCACCCCTGCCTCTTCCTGTTTGTTTGTTTGTTTGTTTTGCATCTTTCTGAAAGAAGTGATACACCCATTGAGACACAGAGGCCTATAAGCAGTGAAATCCCGGGCCAGAGTTCAGTTTCAGAAAAAGAGCCTGCAAATGGAGCACAGAACCCAGGACCAGCTAAGCAAGAAAAAAATGAGGTAATATTTAATATACCTAGTGACTTCTAGAATTATTCTCTTTGGAAGAAGTAGTAGTATTTGCTTAGATAGAATGTAAAAGGAATTTTCCAATATTTGGAAGTAGGTGAGAGACTATCTAGACTTTCTTATTAATTAAGTAATTTTTTCCCTTTTCCCTTAAGGATGCATGGTATTTTTAGTTGTCATGTATTTTGGAGCATTTTTAACAGATGAATTTATTAACAATCTAAAATGCCACAGTTTATATTAATCTTACATATTTCAGAACTCAAGTAATTGAACTCACATTGAATGTGGATAGCTTGTATTTGTAAGACTATCCTCTATATTTTACTAATTAGATTTAGTGAACAAAAATTATGACATTTATAATATCAAGTACTTTTATCCAAGTCTTTCGAATTCCAAATTATTTTTCTGTGGTGATTTGGAAAAGAAATTGTATAATAGAGTATAAGTTTTATCTTATATGGTATGCCACTTAGAAGAGGTGAAGAGGTAGTTTTAATAAGTTCAATAAATTTTTTTGTCTTCAACTAAATATTATGAAGTAGAAAAATTACTATTAAAATACATATATGAATATGCACCAAAAAACAGAACCCCAAAATCTGTGAAGCAAACAATGGCAGAGTTGAAGGGAGAAATAATAGTTGAAGACTTCAGTACCCCACTTAAAATAATGGGTAGAACATCTAAACAGAAGATCAATAAGGATAGAGGGTACTTGAGCAATACTTAAACCAACTAGACCTAACAGACATCTATAAAACAACTATGTTGTTGCTTTGGAGGATGCACCTTTTTTTCACCCAGAGGTGTCTGTATCAGTCTTTTTAGAGGAAGTTGTTTTCTTAGACACCTCAGATCAGTGTTCGTATTCCAAGTATTGGTAAGTTTATGAATATGTGAATATTAACAACACATGAATGCAAATACATAAATAAAGTGATACTAACAAGAAAGAAAGAACACTCCAACACTAGCAGAACACACATTCTTTTGAAGTGCACATGTAACATTCTTCAGGATAGAGCATATGTTAGAACCCAAAACAAATCTCAATAAATTTTAAAAGATTGAAATCAGGGGCACCTGCGTGGCTCAGTTAGTTAAGCATCTGCCTTCAGCTCAGGTCATGATTCCAGGATCCTGAGATTGAGCCCTGTACAGGGCTCCCTGCTCAGCTGCTTTTCTCTTTCCCTCTGCTTGCTGCTTCCCCTGCTTGTGCTCTCTCTCTCTCTCTTTGTCAAATAGATAAATAAAATCTTAAAAAAAAAAAAAAAAACAAAGATTGAAATCATGTGAAATATCTTTTCTGACTACAATGGAATGAAGCCAGAAATTAATAACAGAAAATTCACAAGTTTGTAAAAATTAACACACTCTGATGGGTCAAAGAAATTGCAAGGGAAATTAGAAAATACCTAGAGACTAACAAAAATGAATACAATGTACCAAAGCATACAACGTTCCAAAACAGTGCTCAGGGGAAAGTTATAGCTGAAAATGAATACATTAAAAAAGAAGAAAGACGGGGCACCTGGGTGGCTCAGTGGGTTAAGCCTCTGCCTTCGGCTCAGGACATGATCCCAGGGTCCTGGGATCGAGCCCCACGTCGGGTTCTCCGCTCCGTGGGGAGCCTGCTTCCTCCTCTCTCTCTCTGCCTGCCTCTCTGACTACTTGTGACCTCTGTCTGTCAGATAAATAAATAAAATCTTAAAAAAAAAAAATAGAAGAAAGATCTCAAATCAATAACCTAACCTTATGCCTTAAGGAACTAGAAAAAGAAGAACAAATTTTATCAGAAGGAAGAAAGTAATAAAGATTAGAGGGGAGAAAAATAAAATAGAGAATAGGAAAACAGTAGAGGAAATCAGTAAAACCAAAAGTTGGTTCTTTGAAAAGATCAACAAAATTGACAAGCACTTAGACCAAAGGGTGGGGGCACACATGAGTAAGTAAAATCAGAAATGGGTAATACTTTTTTTTGGTATTGTATTGTAATATGTATTATAATACATATTATTTACAATAATAAAATGAATTATAAGAGAATACTATGACCAATTGTAAGCCAACAAATTAGATAACCGAGTTGAAATGAAACCCAAATTACCTAAATGATTCAAGAAGAAATAGAAAATTTCAACAGACCTATAATGAGTAAAGAGATTGAATCAATAATCAAAAAGCTTCCAACGGCGATGGGTGGCTCAGTGGGTTAAGCCTCTGCCTTCAGCTCAGGTCATGATCTCAGGGTTCTGGGATCGAGCCCCACATAGGGCATTCTGCACAGCAGGGAGCCTGCTTCCCCCCCCCCTCCCCCTGCCTCTCTGCCTACTTGTGATCTC
The DNA here is from genome assembly GCF_002288905.1 of Enhydra lutris kenyoni. Taxonomy (NCBI): domain Eukaryota; kingdom Metazoa; phylum Chordata; class Mammalia; order Carnivora; family Mustelidae; genus Enhydra; species Enhydra lutris. The sequence goes on along the minus strand of NW_019154093.1, from coordinate 73,267,424 downwards.
TCTCTCTGTGTCAAATAAATAAAATCTTTAAAAAAAGACTTCCAACGAAGAAAAATCTAGGATCAGATAGCTTTGGGGGTGAGTTCTACCAAACATTTGAAGAAGGGTTAACATCAGTCCTTCTCAGAAATCTTCCAAAAGTATGTAAGTGGAAGAAATAATGCTTCCTAACTCATCCTATGAGGCCAGCATTACTCTAATACCCAGTTCAGATGAAAACATTACATGAAAAGAAAACTACAGACCAGGGCACCTGGGTGGGTCAGTCAGTTGAGCCTCCAACTCTTGATTTCAGCTCAGGTCATGATCTCAGGGTTGTGGGATTAAGCCCCATGTTGGGCTCTGCACTCTGCATGGAGTCTGCTTGAGATTCTCTCTCTACTTCTGCTCCTTCCCGCATCATGTGCACACTCACTCTCTCTCAAAATAAAATAAAAAACCCCTGGGTGGCTCAGTGGGTTAAAGCCTCTGCCTTCAGCTCAGATCATGATCTCAGGGTCCTGGGATCAAGCCCCGCGTCGGGCTCTCTGCTCAGCGGGGAGACTGCTTCCCCCTCTCTCTCTGCCTGCCTCTGTGTGTACTTGTGATCTCTCTCTCTGTGTCAAGTGAATAAATAAAATCTTTAAAAAAAAAAACAAACCAACCCCTACAGACTAATATTTCTCATGAACAAAAGCAAAAATCCTTAACAAAATACTAGCAAACCAAATTCATCAGCATATTAAAAGGATTATATACCCTTTCCAAGTGGATTTATCCCAGAATGCAAAGCTGGTCCAATATTTAAAAAAAAGATCCATCAGTGTAATATATCACATTAATAGAATGAAGAACAGAAAAACATTTGGTCATCTTAGTTGATGCAGAAAAGGCATTTGACAAAATCAAACACTCTTTCATGATTAAAGCTCTCAGAAAACTAAGAAAAAAATGGAATTTCCTCAGCACAGTAAAGTTCATTTATGAAAACCCCAAGCTAATGTCCTACTGAATGGTGAAAAACTAAAAGCTTTCCACCTAAAATGAGGTGGAACAAAGACAAGGATGCCTATTTTTACCACTGCTATTCAACATTTACTGGAAGTTTTAGCTAGAATGATTAGACAAGAAAAAAAAATAAAAACCATCCAGACTAGAAAATACCCAGGAATAAATTAAACCAACAAGGTGAAAAACTTAGACTCTGAAATCTATAAAATATTGCTGAAAGAAATTTTAAAAGATCTAAATAAGTGGAAAGATATCATGTGTTCACAGATAGACTTAATATTGTTAAAATGTCAGTACTAATTTGCTCTACAGATTTCATGTAATTCCTATAAAAATTCCGCAGCCTTTTTTGCAGCAGTGGAAAGCCAATACTCAAATTCACTTGAAATTGTAATTTGTCCTGAATAATCAAAACAATCTTGAAAAAGAACAAAGTTGGAGAACTCACACACAGTTCATGATTTCAAAGCTACAAAAGCTACAGTAATCAAAACTGTTATGGTACTTGTATAAGGATAGAAGTGTAAAGCAGTGGACAACATTGAGAGACCAGAAGTAATTCCATATATCTGTGGCTTATTGACTTTTGGTAAAGGTGTCAGGTCTATTCAGTGGGGAAAGATGATGATGGATCAACTAGATGTCCGCATGGAAAAGAATGAAGTTGGACCTCTTACCTCATATAATGTACAAAAATTAACTAAAAACAGATGAACTTAATTATAAGAGCTGAAAGTATACAATTCTTAGAAGAAAACACAAGAGCAAATATTCATAATCTTGGATTTTATTATGTGTTTACATATGATTCCAAAAGCTTGAGCAACAAACATAAAAACTGATGAACTTCATCAAAATTAAAAACTTTTGTGCCTCAAAGGACTTAAGACAGTAAAAAGATGGCTAGTAGAATGGGGAAAAAATATTTATAAATTATATATCTGATAAGGGTTTAATATCTAGAATATGTAAAGAACTACAATTCAGCAACAAAAAAGACAATTCAACTTAGAAGAAAGGAGCTGAATAGACATTTCTCCAAGGAATATATTCAAATGGCTAATAAGCATGTGAAAAGATGCTTAGTGCCACTAGTCATTAGGGAAATTTAAACCAAAACCACAATGAAATATAGCTTCACAACTGCTAGGATAGTTAAACTCAAAGCCGTGGACAAGAATAAGTGTTGGTGGGAAATGGAGAAATTTGAACCCTCATTCGTTGTTGATTTGAATGTAAAATGGTGCACTATGGATTGGTGGTATCTTTGATATAGAATTAAATATAGCTAAAGCATAGCTTAAGTATAGCTAAATATTGAATTACCATATAATCCAGCAATTCCACTCTAAAGCATTGAAAGCAAGGACTCAAACAGATATCTCTACATCCATGTTTATAGCAGCATTATTCACAGTAGTCAAAAGGTAGATAAAACCCAAGTGTCCATCCACAGATTAATGGATGAACAAAAGTGATATATCCATTCAATGGAATATTATTCAACTACAAAAAGGAATGAAATTCTGACATATTCTACAACATGGGTGACCTTTGAAAACATCATGCTGAGTGAAATAAGCCAGACAGTAAAGGACGAAGTATTATATGATTCCACTTATATCAAATATCTAAAATTGGCAAAATCATAAGGAAAGTAGCATAGAGGTTACCAGGAGCTTGGTGGAGGAAGAAATGGGAGGTTATTGCTTAATGGTTACAGACTTTCTCTGTAATTGATGAAGAATTTTGGAAATAGATAGTGGTAATTATTGCACAATGTTGTGAGTATAATTAATGCCACTGAATTGACACATAAAAGTGGTTAAAATGACAAAGTTTCTATTTATTTTACCAACAATAAAAAATTTAAAAGGACACCTAGATAATTTTGTCTCAGAGTTATTGCTGTAAGTTATGAAGTAGAGGAGGATTCTTACTACTTGGAAAAGGGGAGAGAGTTTTAGCTTTAGTTAGCTTTAGTTAGTTTTAGCTTTAGTTAGCTTTAGTTTTAGCTTTTGTTAAGCTTATTGTTAGTGTGGGCCAGTTTTAGAGATGAGAGATGATTGACTTGTTCCAGAGTGACCCCAGTTCACATGATCGATGCTATATGACCGGACTCCATCTTTCTTTGTCAGTATTGGAATTTACTAAATATGTAAGTCTGGTAAGTTTGGGTGCTATATAGTTCTTTTAGAATAAAGATGTAGAAATGTTGATTAAGTTTACTACCCATTTATTCCGCTTTCTTGTGAAAGGCCACTTGAAACAAAGTACTGTTTTTGAGAGAAATTTTTAAAGTTTCTCTCTAGAGTAACCTATTAAACCATTTACATGCTTAAATTAAGTGTGGGACAAAGTTAGGGGCACCTGGGTGGCTCAGTTGATTGAGCATCTGCCTTCGGCTCAGGTTATGATGCCAGGGTCCTGAGATCGAGTTCCTAATTGGGTTCCCAGCTTAGAGGGGATCCTGCTTCTCCCTCTGTCTGCCACTCCTCATGCTGGTGCTCTCTGTCTGTCAAATAAATAATTTTTTAAACAGTGTTGGAAAAAGTTAATATTGTGTTTATTAAATACTAAAGTGGTCTTTCAGTATTTTTTTCAAGCAATATAGCTCTAATTCCATGATGCTTTGTGACTACTATAATTTGCATTTTTATTTTGGGTTAGTCAAAGATCCAGGATGACCATTCATTTTGGTCAGTCTCTTGCTTTAGAATAAAGCAAATTAAATGATCTACTTGACCATACAAACTCATGGATACTGTATTATTTTTCAAAGAGCAATGTATTAAGTTTTCCAATTGTTAAATATAGTTACTTGTATATTTCATCCAGTGTTTATAGAAGTTACTGTTGGGTAGGGACATATATTTAATCATAGTCCGCTCAAATACATTATTTTTTCTAATATTTTTAAGCTTCGAGATTCAACAGAACAATTTCAAGAATATTATAGGCAAAGATTACGCTATCAACAGCATTTAGAACAGAAGGAGCAACAGCGACAAATATACCAACAAATGCTGCTCGAGGGAGGTGTAAATCAGGAGGATGGACCTGATCAGCAGCAGAATCTTACTGAACAATTCCTTAATAGGTATGTCTTTCAGTCACTTTTTAAAAACATAAGGAGGGGCGCCTGGGTGGCTCAGTGGGTTAAAGCCACTCTTTTGGCTCAGGTCATGATCCCAGGGTTCTGGGATCGAGCCCCGCATTAGGCTCTCTGCTCAGCAGGAGGCCTGCTTCTCTGCCTGCTTCTCTGCCTGCCTCTCTGCCTACTTGTGATCTCTGTCAAATAAATAAATAAAATCTTTAAAAAAAAAATAAAACATAAGGAATTATTTCAAAGCTATTGAAAGCACGCAGCAACTGCTACTTTCCACATATAGTTTGAAATTTTAAAGCATTTTAAGTGTTTCAAGTAATGGGGAGTTACGGAATATCTTCCTTTCACAGCATTCTGAGTGTTCATCTAATTTTGGTCTTCTTCCCTTTAAACCTTTTTTCACTTCTAAGCAATGAGAGCAGAAGTGTGGTGGTGAACTCACAGCCGGAAGCAAATAGCCAGGTGGATCCAGCTATCCCAGGGTGGCTGAGATCCTAGGGTTCCTAGTCACTTGGCTTCTTTTTGCTTGTCTCCTCATCTACTTCACAGAATAGACCTGAAGTTAATCTACGCAAAGTGCTAAAAATAGTACCTGGTATATAGTAAGCACTATACTAAGTGTTCACTGTTTTTTTGTTATTTTGGGTCCTTTCAGTTTCTTTAGAATTCGATATATTAAAATTATTCTTTCTTACAATTTTTGCCAAGACGATATGCACTTACATTGTTTTTAATTATAGGAGATGTGTGTGTATGTATCTAGATAGATGATAATGTGTCTTTTTAAAAATCAAGAAACTAGAATACATATATTTAAATGAGCAAAGGTTGTTAGAAGATTAAATGTGTTAATATATAAAAAATTACTTAGAATAATTCCTGGCATTTGGGAAATAACCTACCATAAATGTAGGTTATTGTTGTGATTATGATTAGGCAATGCAGTGGTGACTGTCAATTCTTTACTTGATTCAATAATATTGGGAGTAGTCTTCTTGTTACTCTGAGGGTTGTGCAAGTCAGTGAGCTTGAAATCGATTTTGTCTTCAAACTTTCACGCAAGGAATGTTTATAGAGGTAATCTAAAGAACCTAAATAGACTTCTGAACGTTGCATTTGAGGATTATTTTCTTATCACCTCTGATAAGTCAGTGGCTTATCAGAATTAACCTATTTTGATGAACTGCCATTTCTAGTTCTTAGATGTCTTCTTTATATCCATAAAGACCATGGCTGCAGTTGGATTTCCTGACTGTTTATTTTTCAGTGGAAGCAGATGGCTAGCATTAAATCGGAAGATAAAGTGGCAAGATTCTGTGATCCTAATAGTAGTAAGGGATGTACTTCCTCAGAAAAGAAAGTTAAACTATTCAAGATGGTTTATCTTTCCTTTAAAGACAATTGTAAACAGAATTCAAGTTACTAGTTGGTATTTGGCTTTTGTACATTAGTTTCATATAAATTCTCTGTTGTTCTCCTAACTCTCTTATCTACTATTTTCTAAACCTTTAATATAATACTTTTATTCGACCTTTTTTCCTAGGCCCTTAGTTTTATATATCTGAGCCAGTACCAGGACTTTAAAGTACCCAATACTATGGATAATTGGAATAGAGATAGAATCTATAAAATGAAATACACTTTCCCCATAATGTTTTATTTTTTCGAATCATTCTAGCAGTGGCTAGTTTCCAGATTTAAATTTTGCATCTCTTTTCCAAGAGTAATGAAAGAGGAAAAGTAGTAAGAGTCATGTTACATAATAGATCTTATTGGAAAAAAATAAACTAAAGCACAATAGAATTTTTATTAACAGTACTCTCTCACTACTTTATACTTCTTGATACTCTGTTTCTATTAATACTAATAAATAGCACCACTGATTTGGCACTTATAAGCATATTCTGCCTCATCCTCCCCACTATTAGAGAGTCAAAATGATATTAACATTTTAGACTTTATACTTAGCATTTCCGAAGTTGACTTGACCTCTGACTCCTTCTTTATGGGGAGCAAGTCACAGGATTAGTGTTTCATCGGATAACATTTGGGAAATGTAACCTAGTTAAAATTAACTTACATATTTAGTAATGGCTGCCAATTCCTTTAATAATATTGAACTGCTCTTTGAAAGTCTTTCCAAGCCCTA
>NW_019154093.1:73153334-73261166 GCF_002288905.1 Enhydra lutris kenyoni | reverse complement strand
AATACACACACACACACACACACACACACACACACACACACACACACACACACACTCTCTTTCTCTAATGTTTAATGTAGGAAAATGAGAAAATGCAATAAGCCCCAATACCTCTTGGTAATCATACCCCTTGTGTACTCCTCTCTCATATTGAATCTAGGTTGTAGAAAGTGTTGCTGGGCCAGTTCTGGGTCTAAATGTTAACAGAGCCTGTCAGCTTCCTCTTTGTGCTGTTTGGAGTCCTGAGTCCAACAAAAGAAGTCTTAGGAAGATATAGGAAGACTTGTGATGAGGGAAAGACCTTGAGGCTGTTTTGCTTCCTGCTTTAGCTCCCTAGTTCCTAAATCAGAGCCTGGCAGATTGTCTGTGTAGAATGAATAAATGTGTGACTAATAGATTGCCACTAGAATTTGTCCCATGCTAGGCTCTAATCATACATTTCCTAGTTGGTATGATGTTAACTAGAGAGATGAAATGAAAATGGCTTGTTTTGTATTGTTGGTGAGAAATTTTGATAGTGGTGATATTTTTGTTGACTGTTTTGGGAAATTGTTTCAAATTGAAAATTAAACAAAAGCTATACTGGAGAAGAAAATTTTTTTAAAAATTTTTTATGGTAAAATACCTGTATCCTACACTGGGGATACTGTAGGAAAATTTGGATCTTTCAGTATCTTAGTTATGTCTTAAGGCAATGATGGTAACTTTAGTACTGAACTTACCATTTATTTATTATATGCTCCTATATTTACCTTCTCAAACTTATAATCTTACATATGTATTTTTTAAAAGATTTTATTTATTTGTTTGTGAGAGAAAGAGCATGTGTGAGAGAAAGAGCGCAAGTGGGGGGGTGCAGAGGGAGAGGAGGAAGCAGACTCCCCCCTGAGCAGGGAGCGCAAAGTGGGGGCTTGATCCCAGGACCCCAAGATCATGACCTGAGCCCAAGGCAGACACTTAACTGACCAAGCCACCTAGGCTTCTCCCTTCTATATGTTAAGAATGTGATTAAGTTTTCATTTTAATGTAATTACATTGTTTTATTTTTTAGGTCCATTCAAAAGCTTGGTGAATTAAATATTGGAATGGATAGCCTTGGTAGTGAGGTGTCAGCGCTCAACCAGCAATGTAATGGGAGCAAAAGCAATGGATCTAATAATTCTTCTGTGACTAGTTTTGCTACACCACCCCAAGACTCCAGTCAGAGATTAACACATGATGCTTCAAATATTCACACAAGCACCCCACGTAATCCTGGATCAACGAATCACATACCTTTTCTTGAGGAATCACCTTGTGGAAACCAAATGTAAGTACTTTATTTTGTAACACCTGGAAATATTAACATATTAATGTTTGGAAACCTAGGAAGTTGAACTTCTCTTTGGAGTCTTAAAAATAAAAGTTTTTGGAGATCATTACATATCAAATATTTTTCTGATCTGTCTTTATTTATCTGTATTCTCTTCTATTGACTTCTGAATTTCTTGGTAGCTTTTGTTCTCCTATTTTTATTTTTGCTTTCTCACTACCACTAAGATGATTCTCTTTTTTTATAAGTCATTTTACTCAGAGATCTTACAGTTTTATCTTCTCCCTGATTTTCCTTTTTCTTGCCATCGGTACCTTTCAACAAATAATACTTTAATTCACGGACCTTGAGGGCACAAGGTATTTTATAGCATGTTGGGATGATTGCCGCAAGACCCTCTTGGGAGCTCTGACAGTTACAGCAATTAAAGACATCTTGCATATTTGTGTTTTCACTAATCGGGGAAGATTTTTTATCTGGCTATCATTAGTAAACAGTGTTAATTTATGCAATAGGAATAGTTAAGGAGTATTTTCTTCATCTGTTCTTTTTTTTTAAATTTTTAATCACCCGGTGCTCATCCTTACAAGTGCACTCCTTAATCCACATCACCTATTTCACCCTTCCCCATGCTACCCACCTCCTCTCTGGTAACCATCAGTCTGTTCTCTGTAATTAGAGTTTGTTCCTTGGTTTGCCTCTCTCTTTTCTTCCCCTTTGCTCATTTGTTTCGTTTCTTAAATTCCACATATGAGTGAAATCATATGGTATTTGTCTTTCTCTGACTGATTTATTTCATGTAGCATAATACTCTCTGGCTCCATCCAGTTGTTGCAAATGGCAAGATTTCATTCTTTTTTTAATGGCTAAATAATACTCCATTGTGTATATATACCACATTTTCTTTATCCATTCACCAATCAGTGGACGCCTGGGCTACTTCTATAATTTGGCTATTGTAAGTAATGCTGCTGTAAACATATTATTTTATATGCATGTATCCCTTTGAATTAGCGTTTTTGCTGCCTTTGGTTAAATATCTAGTAGTGCAGTTGCTGCATTGTAGGGTAGTTCTATTTTTAACTTCTTGAGGGATCTTCATACTGTTTTCCAGAGTGGCTGTACCAGTTTACATTCCCACCAAGAGTGCAAAAAGGTCCCCCTTTCTCCACATCCTTGGCAACACCTGTTATTTCTTGTGTTGTTGCTTTTAGCCATTGACAGATGTGAGGTGATATCTCATTGTAGTTTTGTTATATCACAAAGCCATAGCAATTAAAACAAGATGGTACTGATATAAAAATAGATACATAGATCAATAGAACAGAATAGAAAACCGAGAAATAAACCCACTGTATAGTCAATCTTTGACAAAGCAGAAGAGAATAACCAAGGGGAAAAGGTTAGTCTCTTAACAAATGGTGTTGGGAACATTGGACAGCAACATGCAAAAGAATAGAACTGGACCTGTTTCTTGTACCATACACAAAAATAAATTCAGAGTGGATTAAAGACCTAAATGTGAGATAAGAAACCACTAAAATCCTGCAGGAGAACACAGGCAGCAACCTCTTTGATATCTGCTATAGCAACCTCTTACTAGATAAGTCTCCTGAGGCAAGGGAAACAAAAGCAAAAATAAACCATTGGGATTTCATCAAAATGAAAAGCTTTTGTACAGGGAAGGAAACAGTCAATGAAACTAAAAAGTAACCTTTGGAATTGGAGAAGATATTTGCAAATGATATATCTGATAAAGGGTTAGTATCCAAAATATGTAAAGGACTTATAAAATTCAACACCCAAAAACAAATAATTCAATTAAAAATGAGCTTAAGACATACACATTTTCTCAAGGACATACAGATGGCCAACAGACACAGGAAGAAATGCTTGACATCACTTATCATCAGGGAAATACAAACCAAATGCCTTTTTCTGTATATTTTCTTTTTAAGATTTTATTCATTTGAGGGGCGCCTGGATGGTTCAGATCGTTGGGCATCTGCCTTTGGCTCAGGTCATGATCTCTGGGTCCTGGGATGGAGCCCTGCATCTGGCTCACTGCTCAGGGGGGTGCCTGCTCCCTCCCCCACCCCTTGTTTGTACTCTCTCTGTCTCTTTCTTTCTCTCTCTCAAATAAATAGATAAAAGTTTTAAAAAATATTTTTTATTTATTTGAGAGAGCGTGCTCTCGCAGGTGTACAAGCAGGGAGAGGGACAGAGGAAGGAACAGACTCCTCACTAAGCACAGAGCCTGACTTGAAGCTTCATCCCAGGACCTTGAGATCATGACCTGATCCAAAGTCAGACACTTAACCAACTGAGCCACCCAGGCACCCCACTTTTTCTGTTTTAGTCTTTGGCTTTTATCTAGGAGGCTTTCTTCAAGTATCTGGAAATCTTTGACTATCTGTAAAGAGTGAGGCATAAAGAAAAAAAAAAAGCTGATTGGAAGGAAGGCTATGTATATAGATGGATCTGTCTACATGACAAAAAGTGATTAAGGAGAAACTTTGTTTTATTGAAGACTTTCAAATGTCACTTCCTGTTAATCTTTTGTCTTGGACCAGATAATTTTCCTAAAGAGCAATCCAAGTTCCTGCCTGGGGTGACATTTAAATATAGCATTCAGGATTCTAGAACTCAGCAGGGGAAAGCTTTGTGACATCTCACTCTAGAATGTGTAGACTTTAACTTAATCTCCTTTCCAGAATGGCTTCTCACTTGCTCCTTACAACTGTGTATGGTGTCACTGAATCCCAGAGTCTCTTAATAAATGGCTTCAGAGAGTTACTTTGACTGGGGTCAGTGTGAGTCATTTGCCCCCCCACAAAATATAAATAAATAAATAAATAAATAAGGCTGAACGATAGATAAATAAATAAATAAATAAATGAGGTTGAAAGATAAATATGATTTTTGTTTTATTCAGAGTAAACTTTGAATTTCTATTCACACAGCTCATCAGACCATTCAGTCATTAAGCCAGCTCTTGGAGATTCTTCAGGGAATCTGTCAAGGTCAAGAGGGGAAGAGGTAATGCTTTGGGGAAGGAGGTTTCATTATTATTTTTATATATACCTGCAGATATTACTAAGGAATTCTCAATTCATAGAAAACCATTTTTAGAAATAATCATTATTATAAATGATGTTATTTGTTGCAAGGTAGTTGAGCTTTCACTGGATAAATGGAAGCTTATAATGCTTATAATAGCAATCTTGGCTCATGAGTTGCGGCTGTGCACTACTCTCTGAAGACCCTATGGTTAATTTGTTTAGATATTAATTGGTATTTCTTTTGGGCTTCTCATCAATGCAGTTGTTTTTTGCTTTGGAACCAGACATTCTTCCCTAAACTACTATACAGCTATCTTATTTTCTTGAGTTCAAACTTTAATCCCATAAACAAAGCCACTATATCAGACGCTGATGGAACCAGACAGGTAACATAAATGAATAAAGTTGACTATTGTGATAAGCACGTAAGAGTATTTGTCCCTTGTGCAAAGAAATATGCTTATCTAGTGTTTCCAGTTCTTTTGATTTTCAAGAAATTATAAGAATATAGATTTTTTATGTGAAATCTATTTTAAAAACAGCAACAAATTTCTTAAAATATTTAAACACACTGAAGAAGAGCAAATAAAGTTAATTGATGGCTCTGCCATATCTGTTCTAAAGCAACCCTTAATAATGATTATTAGTGTGCCATAGGCCATTTAATCAGTCATTTACCTCTCTCTTTCTCTTATCTATCTCCGCTGTTCATTTGGCAAATTTCTTACATGTGGGTTAATGGAAAATGTAGCATTTCTAACCAAATAAATTCAAATGAGTAATAAAAGAACTCAATTCAATTACCTAAGAGAGACATAGTATGACCCACCAGGTTTTCCCCCTATTCCCCATGAGGATGTATTTATTGCATGAATAGATAAAATTTTGTGTAGGGAGAGGCATAATAAACTCTTTGTTGATATAGAGCTGAAGTGACTTGCCTTTGTGTGTGTACTTGACATTTATACTTCCTGAAGGCAGGATTTGGTTAGGTTTATTGACTACACCCAGTCAAAGGTCCCTGTTCCAGGTTCAGTCCCTTGTGGTCAGGGTAGCAAGGTAGTTACAAATGATATTAATAGCAAGAGCCATCAAAACTTATATAGAACTGCTTCAACTTGCCTTTCTCAGAAGAGGCCAGATAGGTTGACAATTTAAAATTAAAATGAGATTCAAATTTAGTGTTCTGATTAAAATCATTTTTATAATTTTAAGAGTATTTTATAATGTCAGTTCGAAATATTGAAGTATTCATTGCTGGAGATAATGGTAAACTATCCCCCCCACCCCACCCAAAAGGAAGTGGATTGATTAATAGTCTTATACTTCCTACTTTTAGAAACAGAAATGATATTCTGTTAATCTTATAAAAGTTATATACGTGGGCTATTTTTTCTTTTTTTTTTTTTAAAGATTTTATTTATTTATTTGACAGATCATAAGTAGGCAGAGAGGCAGACAGAGAGAGAGGGGGAAGCAGGCTTCCTGCCGAGCAGAGAGCCCGATACGGGTTCTATCCGAGGACCCTGGGATCATGACCTGAGCAGAAGGCAGAGGCTTAACCCACTGAGCCACCCAGGCACCCCTGGGCTATTTTTTCCTTAATAGTTAAAGATAACTATATATGAGAATGCATAGTTTTATGTTTTGTCATAGTAAGCAAAGAAAGCTTTGAATGTTTATGAGCTTTCTGAACTTAGTTCAGCAAGGAGCAGCAAAAAGCAGAAAAATTTGGGTTAATTTGAATTTGCCATTTAAAAGAATATGTGATTATGGGGTGCCTGGGTGGCTCAGTGGGTTAAAGCCTCTGCCTTCGGCTCAGGTCTGATCCCAGGGTCCTGGGATCAAGCCCCGTATCGGGCTCTCTGCTCAGCGAGAAGCCTGCTTCTCCCCCTCTCTCCCTCTGCCTGCCTCTCTGCCTACTTGTGATCTCTGTCAAATAAATAAATAAAATCTTTAAGAAAAAAAAAAAAGAATATGTGATTATAGGTAGTTAACGTGAAGTGATAAAATGAATGATACAATTCAAATGAATGTAAAATAGGCTAAAGATGAATTCTTTCATTTTTTTCCTAAAATTACTTTCATATTTATTCTTTCCACAGGATGATAAATCAAAAAAGCAGTTTGTTTGTATTAATACCCTAGAAGACACACAAGCTGTTAGAGCAGTGGCTTTTCATCCAGGTGGTGGTTTATATGCTGTAGGTTCAAATTCAAAAACTCTGAGAGTATGTGCCTACCCGGAAGTAATTGATCCAAGGTAAGGATAGGTGGTTTGTACTATCATTCTTGCTTTAGTTTTTAATTTAGATATATCGGTTCCTTTTTCAGAATTGCCATTCGGTAGCATTCAGTTTTTATTTCTTTTTCTTTTATTAAGTCTTTAAATTTTTATTTTCAATGCTTAAGAAATATACACAAGAACTATTGACTAATTTTATAAATTTTGTCCGTTTTGATTAGGCCATGAATTATATATGCAACTAAAAAGAATCTTGATATGATCTATTTTCTAGGTCAGTATTAAGCACCTTCTAGGTATTGGTAATTTATCAGTCTTCTTTTTCTGTTTTTAATTATGTAACGTTTCAAACATATGCCAAAGTAGAGATTAGTACAGTGAAATAAAATAATTGTCAAGATTTTTGTCACATTTGCTTCATCCGTTTTGTTTGCTAAAGTATTTTAAGGTAAATCTGATATGTCCTTTCACCCTTTATGATGAATCTCCAAAAACATGTACATTTTCTTACATAGATTTGATGTTATCATATCTAATAAAATCTTTAGTATCCTAATATTAGGCTGTGTTTTAAAGTGTAGATAAGATGCTATTACTCCGGGTGGTTGGGTTATGAACATTGGGGAGGATATGTGCTATGGTGAGTGCTGGGAAGTGTGTAAGCCTGATGATTCACAGACCTTTACCCCTGGGGCTAATAATACATTATTTGTTAGTTAAAAAAAAAAAAAAAGATGCTATTATTCCACCAAACCAGTGTTTGACTCCCATTAAAAGCCATACTCTTGAGGAGCCTGGTTATTCAGGACCTTCCACAGCCATGCCTGCAGCTCCTCACCTGCTACAGTGTCCATCCCACTCAGTCTTCAGAATGCCCTGGGCTTCTCTCTGCTAGCCCCATAGGTTGTTTCCCATACTGCACACTGGGCTGGCACTTTCCCTACTATATATTATCTTCACTGGAGCTATTCTTCTGCCATAATTTTTCTGTAAAAATTCTTCTGTCCTTTAAGGCCTAGTACTTTTAACTGGACTGGAACACTTACATCTACCTTACTGTATGTGGATAGTCATGACATCAACCCTTGCCAGATTTGAAACTCCAGAAAGAATTCTGCTTCCTTTATTTTTTATTCATCCCTTACCTTCCCTCAGCCTCAAGCAATTGCTCCATATTATATGTTTAATGTTTTTTGAACTTTTTGAATTTGGAAGCATTAGTATTTTTTTTTCATTCTTCTGTGTTTGAGTTAAAATCCATGAAAAATATGTGAAATGGAACTTTTAAAAAAATAATATTGTTTCCTGTGTGGTCTGAAATAAGAGGTTAGTCTAAGAATAGTTCATAATTTTACTTTTGGATTTTAAATCTGCTTTAATTTTATTTCTTCCAAGATTTTGAAAATTGTTATTGACATGTTGTCTGATACTTTTTTGCTCCCTCCCTCAAGAACAACAATAATATAGAATTTTATTTCTTTCAGCAAGCAAGAAATTAAAAAGTCTTTCTATAATTTTTCTTTTTAGTGCACATGACATCCCTAAGCAGCCAGTGGTACGTTTTAAAAGGAATAAACATCATAAAGGATCCATTTACTGTGTGGCCTGGAGTCCTTGTGGACAGTTATTAGCAACAGGATCAAATGACAAATATGTCAAAGTTCTGCCCTTCAATGCAGAGACTTGTAATGCAACAGGTAGGTCCCAAGTATGTAAGCATTAGCTTACCAGTGTATTCTTAATGTTTTCCTAGTGTTGTAGCTTTTATATATCTTTGTATTATTTTCAGTATAATCTAAGAATATAGCCTTAAGGAGAGTTTTTTTTTATATTATAGTTGCTTAGTTGCCTTCATAAGGCATGATTGATTATTTTTTAGTAAGTTCTTACAGTTTTCTAATAATTAGAAAATTGTTATCAGGGATGCCTGGGTGTTTCACTCCGTTAAGCATGTGCCTTCAGCTCAGGTCATGATCTCGGGGTCCTGGGATCCAGCCCTGTATCAGGTTCCCTGCTCACTGTAGAGTCTACTTCTTCTCTCCCTCTGCCACTCCCCCTGCATATGCTCTCTCTTTCAAATAAAATAAAATCTTAAAAAAAAATTGTTATTAGAAAGGTAACTTTTAAATAAATACTAACAGTGCATTAATGAATATGTTAGAGTACCTGTCTTCTCTTTCATTTCCTTTGGGATGAAAAAGAAGATAACTATGTATAGCCCTGTTTTAGGGATGATCACAATGGCTCCGGTCATGATCCCAGGGTCCTGCGATCCAGCCCTGCGTCGGGCTCTCTGCTCTCTGCGTCTTGTGATTTCTGTCTGTCAAATAAACAAATAAAATCTTAAAAAAAAAAAAAAGGAATGATGATAACCGAATCAGTATTTTGATTTTTTTTTTTTTGAAGATTTTACTTATTTATTTGACAGATTACAAGTAGGCAGAGAGGCAGGCAGAGAGAGAGAGAGGAGGAAGCAGGCTCCCCGCTGAGCAGAGAGCCTAATGCAGGGCTCGATCCCAGGACCGTGGGATCATGACCTGAGCCGAAGGCAGAGGCTTTAACCCACTGAGCCACCCAGGCACCCCAGTATTTTGATTTCTTAAAGTTCTTTGCTGGGGTGCATGGATAATTCAGCTGGTGAAGTGTCTATCTTTGGCTTAGGTCATGATCCTGGGGTCCTGGGATCAAGCCCCGAGTAGAGCTCCCTGCCCAGCTGGGGAGCCTGCTTCTTTCCCCAGCTCATGCCCTCGCTTGCTTTCTCTGTCAAGTGAATAAATAAAAAAATCTTAAAAAATAAAAACCCAGGGATGCCTGGGTGGCTCATTTGGTTGGGCCACTGCCTTCGGCTTGGGTCATGATCCCAGGGTCCTGGGATGGAGTCCCACATCGGACTCCTTGATCAGCAGGGAGCCTGGTTCTCTCTATGCCTCTGCCACTCTGCCTGCTTATGCTCGCTCGCTTGCTCTCTCTCTCTCTCTCTCTCTGACAAATAAATAAATAAATAAAATTTTTTAAAAAAATCAGAAAAACACTTCAAATTCTTTGCTCAGTAAAGTGAAATTGATTATAGTATTAATCCCTAAATGAAAATATAAGCCACACCTCTCTACAATTATTCTTGCTTAATTTTGAGACAGTTTAGCAATCTCAAATTATCATAGTAAGTTGAGCAGCATCTTTTTTTTAAATTCTTATTGTTGTTTCAGGACCGGATCTGGAATTTAGTATGCATGATGGGACAATTAGAGACTTGGCATTTATGGAAGGCCCAGAAAGTGGTGGAGCTATTTTGATAAGTGCTGGAGCAGGGGATTGTAACATTTATACAACTGATTGTCAAAGAGGACAGGGCCTGCATGCTCTGAGTGGACATACCGGTATGTGATAGTCTTTGATGCTACTTTTCTTTTTGTTCAACCTGTGCTTTTTCCCCCTCTGCATTTTCATTAATGGGGTATATTTTATCAAAAGGGACTTCTTCAAGACAGGAAATTTTTATTTTAAAAATTTATATTGGGAACTTTGGATAACAACACAGTAATGATAAATAACATTTCCCCTGGTGTGCTAAATCCTTTGCTTATACAGATAATTCCTTAACTTAATTCTCACAACACCCTTGTAAGTCACGAAGTTTTATCTCAATCTTACACATGAAATAAAACTTGGAAAGACAAGATTTGACTAGTATCTTACAACTAAACATAGCAGGACTGAGATATGACCTCAGGTCTGTCTCTTGCAAAGCCAGTATTGTAACCCCACTATCCTTTGCTTTGCCATAATTTGCTGTAATTTCAGATGATAAATTTTTTCAATACTAATTATGATATCCTGAAATACTGAAACACAAAACAGATTGCTTAGTATGGTTTTCATATTGTGCATTTTATTGGATTTTGGTTTTATGAAAATTGCCAAAATAGGGTCACCTGGGTGGCTTAGTCTGTTAACTGTCTGCCTTCGGCTCAGGTCATGATCTCAGGGTCCTGGAATCTAGCCCCACATTGGGCTCTCTGCACAGCAGGGTATCTGCTTCTCTATCTCACCATCTTTCTCACAAATAAATAAATAAAATCTTAAAAAAAGAAAGAAAAGAAAATTGCCAATATATTTGATACATGTGGAAAATCTCTACCTGCCAGTATATTTGATTAACCAGATCATTCCATGTCCAATAATGAGTACCTACTTTTGAATGTATTAAGGAAAAGTACTGTTTGTTCCACAGTAATAACTGAATATATGATCTTTTATAGGCCATATTTTAGCACTTTATACCTGGAGTGGCTGGATGATTGCATCTGGTTCCCAAGATAAGACTGTTAGGTTTTGGGATCTTCGGGTACCAAGCTGTGTTCGTGTTGTTGGCACAACATTCCATGGAACTGGTAGGTTTTTCTGGAATTTAAATGAGTTTATATGAGAAAGAAACGTTGTAAATTGCACTTACCTACTTCCTCTCCCCTGTAACACATATGTTAAAAAAAGAACAGAAACAAATAGATACTTGATATTTTATTGATTACTTTAAATTCTTTCAAAATATATTCATCTCTTACTTTCTTTGTAAAAATAAAATTCAGTTTAGGAAACTTGAAGCCCAGGAGATTAAGTATTATTCCCCACTTATTATGTTAGCAGGGCTATTTTATTTTATTCCTTTTTTCCCTTTTTTTTATTATTATGTTCAGTTAGTCAACACAGCATTCGTTTTTGATGTAGTGTTCAATGATTCATTAGTTGCGTATAATACCTAGTGCTTATCACAACATGTTAGAAGGGCTATTTTAGGATTCAGACCTTTAAAGAATTTTTTTAATACATACACAGTGGAGAAATTGAAATTAAACAAAATCATTTTCTTCCAGTCCTGTTCCTTGGTGTTTTTCCCTAAGGGACCGGTTTCTTATTTATTTTTCTATACATAATCTGTAAGTATATAACCAAGAAGTTTGTATATATCATAATCTTCTGTCTTCTTTGAACATGTGTATACATGTACACAGAAATGGTAGCATATAATAATACATGCCTCACATTTTAAACTTAACAATATACTTTGGATTGTTCCATGTGAACGGACAGTACTGCTCTTTGTGTTTTATCACCTTTTAAGACACTGGTATCTAAGAGTGATGCAGCATCCTGCCATTGTCTTTATTTTAGAATCCTTTTTCTTTTGTTGTAGTTTTTTTTTTATATTGTAGCTTTTAATAGCAATTCTATGGCACTATTCCAGGTGAAAATGCCTGCCTTTTATTCTTACTTTTTTGGTGATGTTTTTGTTTTATTTTAATGCTTTGCCTATTCTCTTGACTTCCATAGACCTTTTTTTAAAATCAGGAATATTTTACTTATTATTTTAAGAATGCTTCATTTATTACTAGAGGTGCCATTAAATTACCGGCCACATGTTAATATGCAACTCACTGGGGACTGGTGTCAATGCAGTGAATATTGCTGAGTGTGTTTCACTTGAGGCTCACTCCGTGCTCCGTGCTCACTCCGTTCTTTTTTGGTTTTTTAAGTTTTTATTATAATTCCAGTTAGGTAACATGCAGTGTTATATCAGTTTCAAGTGTACAATTCAGTGACTCAACACTTAACATACATCACCCAGTGTTCATCATAAGTGCACTCCTAATCCCCATCACCCATCTCACTCATCCCCCTACCCACCTCCCCTGTGGTAACCATCACTTTGTTCTCTGTAATTAAGAATCTGCTTCTTGATTTGTCTCTTTTTCTTTTGTTCTCCTATGCTCATTTTTTTTTTTAGATTTCTTTAAAAATTTTATTTATTTTCAGCATAACAGTATTCATTATTTTTGCACCACACCCAGTGCTCCATGCAATCTGTGCCCTCTCTAAAACCCACCACCTGGTTCCCCCAACCTCCCACCCCCCGCCGCTTCAGACCCCTCAGATTGTTTTTCAGAGTCCATAGTCTCTCATGGTTCACCTCCCCTTCCAATTTCCCTCAACTCCCTTCTCCTCTCCATCTCCCCTTGTCCTCCATGCTAGTTGTTATGCTCCACAAATAAGTGAAACCATATGATAATTGACTCTCTGCTTGACTTATTTCACTCAGCATAATCTCTTCCAGTCCCGTCCATATTGCTACAAAAGTTGGGTATTCATCCTTTCTGATGGAGGCATAATACTCCCCTATGCTCATTTTGTTTCTTAAGTTCCACATGAATGGAAATCATGTGGTATTTGTCTTTTTCTGACTTTTTTCACTTAGCATTATACCTTCTGGCTCCATCCATGTCATTGTAAATGGTAAGATTTCATTCATTTTATGGCTGAATAATATTCCATTGTGTGCGTGTGTGTGTGTATCCATTCATCAGTCGATGGACACCTTACATAACTGGAAGTCCAAAGGACTACTTCTATAATTTGTCTATTGTAAATAATGCTGCTATAAATATATCATTTTATATGAATGTATTCCTTTGATTGTTTTTGCATTCTTTAGGTAAATACCTAGTAGTGCAATTGCTGTGTTGTAGGGTAGTTCTATCTTTAACTTTATGAGGAACCTTCATATTGTTATTTCTTGTGTTGTTGCTTTTAGCTATTCTGACAACTACAAGGTGATATCTCATTATTTACATTTCCCTGATGATTGATGATGAACACCTTTTTGTGTGTCTGTTGGCCATGTGTATGACTTAATTGGAGAAACTGTTCATGTCTTTGCCTATTTTTAATTGGATTATTAGGTGTTGAGTTGTATAAGTGCTTTATAGATTTTGGATACTAACCCTTTATCAGATACATCATTTGCAAATGTCTTCTCCCATTCCGCGGGTTGCCTTTTAGTTCTGTTGATTGTTTTCTTTGCTGTGCAGATGTTTTTTTTATTTTGATGTAGTCCCAGTAGTTTATTTTTGCTTTTGTTTCCCTCACTTCAGAAGACATCTGGAAAAACCTGCTTTGGCCAATGTCAAAGAAGTTACTGCCTGTGTTCTCTTCTAGTATTTTATGGTTTGTGGTCTCACATTTAGGTCTTTAATCCATTTTGAATTTATTTTTGTGTGTGGTCTAAGAAACTGATTCAGTTTCTTTCTTTTGCATGTTGCTGTCCAATTTACCCAACACCATTTGTTGAGGAGACTCTCTTTTTCCCATTGGATAGTCTTTCCTGCTATGTCAAAGATTAATTGACCATAGAGTTGTGGGTTCGTTTCTGGGTTTTCTTTTCTCTTGAACTATGTGCCTTTTTTTTTTTTTTAAGATTTTATTTATTTACTTGACAGAGATCATAAGCAGGCAGAGAGGCAGGCAGAGAGAGAGGAAGCAGGCTCCCTGCTGAGCAGAGAGCCCGATGCAGGGCTCGATCCCAGGACCCGGGGATCATGACCTGAGCCAAAGGCAGAGGCTTTAACCCACTGAGCCACCCAGGTGCCCCTGTGCCTTTTTTTAAAATGCCAATACCAGGGGCGCCTGGGTGGCTCAGTGGTTAAAGCCTCTGCCTTCGGCTCAGGTCATGATCCCCGGGTCCTGGGATCGAGCCTCACATCGGGCTCTCTGCTCGGCAGGGAGCCTGCCTCCTCCTCCTCCTCTCTCTCTCTGCCTGCCTCTCTGCCTACTTGTGATCTGTTTGTCAAATAAATAAAAATCTTAAAAAAAAAATTGCCAATACCATATTGTTTTGATGATGACAGCTTTGTAATCTGTTTTTTTTTTAAGTTTTTATTTATTTATATGACAGAAAGATCACAAGTAGGCAGAGAGGCAGAGAGAGAGAGAGGGGGAAGCAGGCTCCCCACTGAGCAGAGAGCCTGATGTGGGGCTCAATCCTAGGATCCTGAGATCATTACCTGAGCCACCCAGGGGCCCCAGCTTTGTAATACAATCTAAAGCCCAGAATCACGATGCTCCAGCTTTGCTTGTCTTTTTCAAGATTGCTTTGGTTATTCGAGGTCTGTTGTGGTTCCATACAAATTTTAGAATTGTTTTAAATCTGAAAAAAAAAGGGGGTGTGTAGCACCTGGGTGGCTCAGTGGGTTAAGCCTCTGCCTTTGGCTCAGGTCATGATCTCAGGGTCCTGGGATCGAGCCCCACATCTGGCTCTCTGCTCTATGGGGAGCCTCCCCTCCCCCACCGCCTACTTGTGATCTCTCTGTCAAATAAATAAATAAAATATTCTTTAAAAAAAGAATTGTTTTAGTTCTGTGAAAAATGCTGTGGGTATTTTGATGGTGATTGCATTAAATGTGTAGATTGCTCTGGGTAGTGTAGACATTTTAACAATATTCTTTCAATACATGGACATGGAAAGTCTTTCCATTTCTTTGTGTCATCTTCAGTGTCTTTCATCAGTGTTTCATAGTTTTCAGAGCACATATCTTTCACCTCTTTGGTTAGGTTTATTCCTAGGTATCTTACTATTTTGGGGGTAGTTGTAAGTGGGATTGTTTTCTTCATTTCTGTTTCTGCTGCTTCATTATTGGTGTATACAAAGGCAAAAGATTTCTGTACATTTTGTATCCTATGACTTTATTTATTCTAGCAGTTTTTCAGTCTTTGAGGTTCTCTCTCTCTCTCTTTATATATATATTTATATATGTATGTGTGTATATGTAGATAGTGAAAGTTTTACATCTTCATTAACAATTTGAATGCCTTTTATTTCTTTTTGTTGTCTGATTGCTGTAGCTAGGACTTCTAGTACGTTGAATAAAAGTGGTAAGAGTGGACATCCTTGTCTTGTTCCTGACTTTAGGGAAAATGCTCTCAGTTTTTCACCATTAAGGATGATGTTAGCTCTGGATTTTTCATAAATGGCCCTTGTTATGTTGAGGTATGATCCTTCAAAACCTACTTTGTTGACGGTTTTTATCATGAATGGATATTGTACTTAGATGATTTTTCTGTGTCCATTGAAATGATCATATGGTTCGTATCCCTTTTTTATTGATGTGCTGTATCATGTTGAATGATGTGAGAATACTGAACCACCCTTGCAACCCAGGAATAAATCCCACTTGATTTTTTCCTTGAGAAGTCTGGCTAGAGGTTATCTATTTTATTAATTTTTTTTCAAAAAACCAGCTCCTAGTTTCATTGATCTGTTCTATTGTTTTGTAAGTTTCTACATGGACCTTTTTCTGTACTTTGATTCAAACCAGATACAATTTGTTCTAGCAAACTTGATTCTGGAATATACACGCATGTATAATTATATTTTTATATATGAATATGTTATCATTGATTTGTTAAAGTTTAGTTTGCATGGTCACCAGAGTTAATGTATAACATGGTTTAAAGAACCAAACAGTTCAGTAAGGCTGATTAAAAAAAACATTGCCCTGAGAATTGTGCCCTGTCTTCCAGCCACTGCCTCATTTCCCATTTCTCCAAGACATCCATTTTTAACTTTTGTAATAGTTGTGTTTTCATATTTCATTTTTTTTATTTTAAATATTTTATTTATTTATTTGACACAGAGAGACACAGCAAGAGAAGGAACACAGCAGAGGCAGTGGGAGAGGGAGAAGCAGGCTCCCTGTTGAGCAGGGAGCCCTAGGTGGAGCTCGATTCCAGGACCCTGGGATTATGACCTGAGCCAAAGGCAGACGCTTAACGACTGAGCCACCTGGCACCCTTCATATTCCTTTTTTAAAAACTTTTATTTGTTAAGTAATCTCTACACCCAACATGCGGTGTAGAGACCCCGAGATTAAGAATCACATGCTCCACCAACTGAGCCAGCCAGGTGCCCCTTATTTTCATATTTCTAAATAACATGCCTCCAATTATAGTTTTTTTTTAGGATTATTTATTCTCTTACCACTGTAAAAGATGAAGATTTTTTATATCCCTTTCCAATTCACACTTTTCCTCATCCCCTCACATGCTTCTAACTCCCGTCCTTTCAATATAGTTGTACCATTTTTGGATATATCAGTATTCATTCCTTACATTGTTTTAGCACTTATAGTGCTATTCATATCTTTTTTTCCCTTTTCTTTCATATCTTCTTGTTTTTCTTGGTGTTAATAATTGGGGTTGTTTCTTTGTTTGCTTGCTTGCTTACTATACCCTTATCACTGACTTACCTCCAAACTCTCCCCAGTTGTCTAAATTATTTTCAGCCCCTTTTCTCCCCTTTTCAGAGACTTAAACTTTTTGGACATATCCTTTCTCTTGCAGCATTGTCTCGCTCTCTACTGTATCTGCCCTTCTTTTCTTCTCTACCATAGATATACAAAAATGTCCTAGAACTGGAAATGCCCCAAAGTTCCTCTTTTGACCTCCTTATCCCCTTCACATCTCTTACCTTAATTTCTTGCTCTCTTTCTTTCCCAGAGTTCTCAGAAGTCCTATTACATATGCTGTTTCCATTTTCTCATCTTTAGTCTTCAACCTATTCCAATCTATCTCCTGCTACATCTACTCCAACAAAAGCTACCTTTTGGGGGGGCACCTGGGTGGCTCAGTCAGTTAAGTGTCTGCCTTTGGCTCAGGTCATGGTTTCAGGGTCCTGGGATCAAGCCCCACATCGGGCTCCCTGCTTGGTGGGGAATCTGCTTCTCCCTGTCCCTCTGCCTGTTGCTCTGCTTACTTATGTTCTCTGCTCTCTGTCAAATAAATAAAATATTTTTTAAAAAGCTACCTTCTTTCAAGGTCACCAATAATTTCATGCTGTCAAAATCACTTTTAAATCCTTATTTTACTTCAGCTCTCAGTGACATGTAAGTTGATTCCCGCCTCTTTTCTTTTGGGCTTTTCACTCTCCTTTTACCTTCCTGTATAACTACTTTGTTGGTTCTTCCTCCTCTGTTCAATCTTTAAATTTTGGTATTCCCTAGGACTCAGGACTTCTGTCTTCTTCCTTTCTCTCCATGAGTATTTCTATTCCTCCAGCTTTAAGTATAATTCCTATACTGACCTTAAATCTTTATCTTTAGCCCAAACCTATTTTACATGCCAGGCTCATATTTCTAATCCACCTACTTGACATGTCCTTTTGGATATCTTTTTTTTTTTTTTTTTAAAGATTTTATTTGTTTATTTGACAGAGATCACAAGTAGGCAGAGAGCCAGGCAGAGAGAGAGGAGGAAGCAGGCTCCCTGTTGAGCAGAGAGCCTGATGCAGGGCTCGATCCCAGGACCCTGAGATCATGACCTGAGCCGAAGGCAGAGGCTTAATCCACTGAGCCACCCAGGCGCCCTCCTTTTGGATATATTAAAGGATATGTCAAACTTAACATGTCTTAAACTACTGAGTCATGACTTCTCAAACAAACTGCCCCAGACCTCCTCACCTAAGTGCTACTACCACCCATTGTTCATGCCGGAAAGAGACTCCCTGGATCTTTCTCTCCTTTCCTCCAATAACCAATTAATAAGCAAAATGTATTGTTTTAGCCTCCAGAATTTATCTTAAATCCCTCTACTACTTTCCATTTGTACTCTCACCACTCTCGGATAAACCACCACCACCTCTCAGCTAAACTACTGCACAGCTTCCTTACTGTCTCTGCATTCCCACTTTCCCCCTTCAGGCCACGGTCCGCACAACAGCCAGAGCCCACCATACCTTGCTCACAGTACTTCAGTGCCTTTTGATTGCTCCTAGCTTAAAGTGCAGACTCTTGACCATGTCCATAGCAGTGTTCTTCAATTTTATTTTCATTATTGTTCCTCTCCATGCAAGGAGAGAAACAAAATTAAATTTTTTCCTAACCAGAGAAATTAAATACTAGGAATAAGATTTTATTGGGTGGGGTTAAGCTTTGGAGGGCTACAAATTATTGTTAATGTACAAGATTTTTTCATCCCCGAGAACCATTTTGCAACCCCCTGGGCGGACATTATTGCCCTCATTAAAAATGCACCGTCTAGATTCAGGGCTGCAGCGAGTGGATTCAGCACTTATTTTCATCTAGTTTCCACTGGCAGTTATTGGTGTGTTGCTTAGACACATTTCCTACACTGTGTCCTAAAACACATTTTGTTGTTTAATTTCTTGTTCCCCTAACTAGACTGTAAGCTTGTGGGAGTTTTCTGACACTTAAAAAGTGGCTCACCTATTGCACTATTGCACTGTAAGTAACGGCATCCCAGGGGGTTCTCCCAAGTGACCAAAAAACCAAACTTTCTCATTCTCATAGTATCTTGCTTCATACTTTGTCTCTAAAAAGGATGTAAGTGTTTATTGGTTGAATGTTAATTTGGATTTTTCTTTCAGTTTGGATAAGCTACATTAAATTTTTAGTGTGTGGTTCAGTGAACATAATTAGCTGTTGTAGTTGAGCTGTATTGATTTTTCCATATGAAACTTTTATTCTTTCTTTTATACAGGCAGCGCAGTGGCATCTGTAGCTGTAGATCCCAGTGGCCGTCTCTTAGCCACAGGACAAGAAGATTCTAGCTGCATGTTGTATGACATAAGAGGAGGAAGAATGGTACAAAGTTATCACCCTCATTCCAGTGATGTTCGCTCTGTTCGATTCTCTCCTGGAGCTCACTACTTGCTAACAGGATCCTATGATATGAAAATAAAGGTGACAGACCTACAAGGTGAGGGAGATTGACCTCTTTTCTTGTTTGTAGTCTCTCTTATTCTATTTGGGATCTCGCCTTTTTTTTTTTTTTAATTCACATATAACTTTTTTATTATTTATTTATTTGTCAGAGAGAGAGCGAGCGCGCACGCACAAGCAGGTAGAGGCAGAGAGAGAAGCAGGCTCCCTGCCCAGCAAGGAGCACGATGCAGGACTCAATCCCAGGACCCTGGGATCATGACCTGAGCTGAAGACAGCGGCTTAACCAACTGAGCCACCCAGGCGTCCCAACATATAACTTTTTTAAAATTTATTTTCTAAATTCCAGTATAATTAGTGTACGTGTTATATTGGTTTCAGGTATACAACATAGTGATTCAACAATTCTATACATCATCTAGTGGTCATCAAGATAATTGTATTCTTGTGGTGCCTGGATGGCTCAGTGGTTAAAGCCTCTGCCTTCGGCTCAGGTCATGATCCCAGGGTCCTGGGATCGAGCCCCCATCGAGCCCCCATCGAGTCCTGCATCGTATCCCGCATCAGGCTCTCTGCTCAGCAGGGAGCCTGCTTCCCTCTCTCTTTCTGCCTGCCTTTCTGCCCACTTGTGATCTCTGTCTGTCAAATAAATAAATAAAATCTTTAAAAAAATAAAAAAAGATAATTGTATTCTTAATCCCCTTCATCTGTTTCACCCATCCCCCCACCTACTTCCCCTGTGGTAACCTGTTTGTTCTCTATAGTTAAGAGTCTGGTTTTTTGGTTTGTCTCTTTTTTTCTTTGTTTAGTTTCTTAAATTTCACTTATGAGTGAAATCATATGGTATATGTCTTTCTCTGACTGATTTCTTTCACTTAGCATTATACCCTCCATCCATCTTGGATGGATGCAAATGGCAAGATTGCATTCTTTTTTATGGCTAATATTCCATCATGTATATTTGTTAATATTTCATTATTTGTGTGTATACCACATCTTATTTATCTGTTCATCTACTGATGGATATTTGGATTGCTTCCACATCATGGCTATTGTAAATAATGCTACAATAAAGATAAGGGTTCATGTATCTTTTTGAATTAGTGTTTTTTAATTCTTTGGGTAAATACCCAGTATTGGAATTACTAGATCATATGGTAATCCTATTTTTAATTTTTTGATGAGCCTCCATTCTGTTTTCCACAGTGGCTATACTGTATATACAAAATGTTTGCATTCCCAGCAACAGTACACAAGGGTTCCCTTCCTTTTTCTACAGATCTTCACCAACACCTTTTTTATCTTGTGTTTTTTGTTTACCATTCTGGCAGGTGTGAGGTGATATCTCATTGTGGTTTTGATTTGCCTTTCCCTGACGGTTAGTGATGTTGAGCGTCTTTTCATGTGTCTGTTGGCTGTCTGGATGTCTATTCATGTCATCTGCCCATTTTTAATTGGCTTATTTGGCTTTTTGGTGTTCAGTTGTGTATATTTTTTATGTATTTTGGATAGTAATCCTTTACCAGATATGTCATTTGCAAATATCTTCTCCCATTGTGTAGGTTGTCTTTTTGTTTTGTTGATTGTTTCCTTTCCTGTGCAAAAGCTTTTTATTTTGATGTAGTCCAGTAGTTTGTTTGTTTCCTTTGCCTTAGAAGACATATCTAAAAAAATATTGCTACTGCCAGTGTGAGAAAAATTACTGCCTGTGCTGTCTTCTTGGATTTTTATGAATATTTAGATCTTTTTGTTATTGTTGTTAATCTGGTATAATCAACTTTGTAACATTTTCAAATTTTAGTTTTATAGTACTTACTGAACAAATTACTGGTACTGTATTGGTGTGAATTGTAGCAAATTATTAAATCAAGTAAATAGTCTTATTTTATTAAGTAATTTTAAAATATTTGAGGGGTGCCTTGGTGACTCAGTGGGTTAAAACTTCTGCCTTCGGCTCAGGTCATGATCCCAGGGTCCTGGGATGGAGCCCTGCATCGGACTCTCTGCTCAGGGGGAGCCTGCTTCCTCCTCTCTATGCCTACTTGTGATCTCTGTCAAATAAATAAATAAAAAATCTTTAAATAAAATAAAATATTTGAAAGAATAAACATTTACTACACTAAATCATTTTGAGTTCAGTGATGACAGATGTTAAAATACGCTTTATGTTCTCCTATTTGCTTCTACTTTAAAAAACTTAGTGTAAAATGGCCAAAAAACATACAAAAAGATGATCAATATCATTAATCATTGGGGAAATGGTTACTATAAAAAAACAATAATAATAACAATATAAAGTAGTGAGTGTAGATAAGGATATGGAGAAATTAAGTCCTGTGTGCGTGGTTGGTGAGAATGTAAAGTGATGCAGCTACTATGAAAAACAGTATGGTGGTTCCTCAAAAAACTAACAATAGAAATACCATACAAGCCAGCAATTCCACTTCTAGATACATATCCAAAAGAATTGAAAGCAAAGTCTCAAAGAGATATTTGTGTATCCTTGTTCATAGTGTCATTATTTATAATAGCCAAAAGATGGAATCCTGGGGTCCTGGGATCGAGCCCCACGTGGGGTTCTCTGCTCAGCAGGGAGCCTGCTTCCCTTCCTCTCTCTCTGCCTGCCTCTCTGCCTACTTGTGATCTCTGTCTGTCAAATAAATAAAATCTTTAAAAAGAAAATTAGCAAGGGTGGGAGAGAGTGACTGTGTGGATGGAGAAGGCTATTTTAGGTAGGCTCTTTAGGGAAGTGCCATTTGTGTAGAGACTTGAATGATAAGAAGGCACAAGCCAGGCCAGGACGTGCTGAGGCATGAGTGAATTCAGCATGTTCATGACACTGCAAGAACCCAATGTCTCTGGGACTTAGAGAACTAAGGGAGAGAGAGACAAGAATAAATCAGAGGCAGGAGAATATTTAAAATGGAGCGATCTGGTATCTACTGATGTCTGTTTAAAAGGTAATTTTGAGTTATGTAGGGAGAATGGAATATATGTGTGAATATCAGGCAGTTGGAACAGTTCAGGTGAGGGCTGATGGTAGCTTAGACTAGGGCGGTAGAGGTGGAGGTGGTAAGTAGTGACTGAATTTGGGATATATTTTAATTTGTTTAGATTAAATATGGGGAGAGGAATACTGATTCCTAGGCTTTTGGCATGAGCAACCAGATGGTGCCATTAACTGGTAGGAGGAGGAACAGGTTTGGGCAAGAAAATCAAGTTTGGTTTAAACAAATAAAGATGACTATCAGGCAATCCAGTGAGATATGGAATGGCTATGGAATGGCTATTTGGATACTATTCGGGAGTTCAGGTGAAAAGTCAAGGATGGAGGTGAAATGTGTGAGTCATAAGTACACAAATGGCCATGGTACCAAGGTACTAGATGAAATTTCACAGGAAGTGGGTGTAAAGGGAACAGGAAACTCAAAGGCTGCCACCTGGGACAGGAGCAGCAAACCAGCAAAGGAGACAAAGGTATGGTGGCACCAAAGTCAGAGAGAAATCAAGGAGAGAGCGGCAGCTGTGTCATATGTTGCTGTGCGTATTTTACCGAATACTGCTTAACATAGGTATAAAAAGAATTTATCCCTGTTTAAAGCTTTAACTGTATTAATGTAGTTTAGGACTTTGTATACTGTAATGCCTTCAAGTTGTGGGAAGTCTGTGAAATCTAGACATATACTTATTTTGTATTGTAAATCAGTGTCTCTCTCTTTTCCATTTAGGGGATCTCACTAAACAGCTTCCTATCATGGTGGTGGGGGAGCACAAGGACAAAGTGATTCAGTGCCGATGGCACACCCAGGATCTTTCCTTCCTGTCATCCTCTGCAGACAGAACTGTAACCCTCTGGACTTACAATGGATAGAGTACACCCAGTGTCGATCTATGCAGTGAAAGCACAGAGACTTCAGACTACTGAGTTGTGAAAATTATAAATCTGAAGAACGTAGACTGATCAGAAAGTGGCTTAGCACGAGGAGGCCCCTTATTACCATGTATCCCTTTGATAGGAAGCGTCGGGTGGTGTTATTCTGCAGTGCTTTCAGTCTTCCA
Source organism: Enhydra lutris kenyoni (assembly GCF_002288905.1). Lineage (NCBI taxonomy): Eukaryota > Metazoa > Chordata > Mammalia > Carnivora > Mustelidae > Enhydra > Enhydra lutris. Next base: position 73,237,982 of record NW_019154093.1, on the reverse strand, counting down.
TGTGAGCTCGTGCTGCTGTGACCTGCTATATGTAGTCTTGTTGCCAAAGCCTGCGGAAGAGCTCTTATGTTGTCAGTGTGCGCTCCACATCGAGGTGGATGATGTGTTTACGGTTTAGTATTAAATGCATTCCTTGGTCTTTGCCTAAATAACAGTTTTATATGCACATTGAAATTGAACTCTACTTTAAGCATATTATTACATGTAATGCAACCAAGTTCTACACAGATTAAACATAGGTGTTCGGAAATTACTTTTCTCACACTCCCATGATATTATCTCACTTGTCAGCTAGAGGTCAGAATTTTACATGTCAGAAGTTATATGGTTATTTTCGCTAAGGATCATTATGGAGTTTAAAGATGGATGGAAAACTGCTTCTTAGTTCATGATGTGGTATTGGCCTTTTCTTTTTTCTTAAACCCAGGGATATAATTACTATCTTGTCACATTATTTTGTTTCAGGATTAAAAGGTAAATATGTTTGCTTCAGAAACTTGTTAATTTCAATTTTTTGAATGCAACAAGATACCTCCCTTCTAAACTGTACTGTAGAGCAGAGCAGTGGCGTTACGTGATGCAACACTTGATGGTACAGTAAATTTACTGGCTAGTGTTTTTCCTCTTAAAAATTAAAAACTTTGCCATAGACTATAGCATGGTTTGAAATGCTATGTCTGCATGATAATTTAAAATGGAAAAATTTAAACTTTGCACTCCAAAAGCTTATTTGGATTTGTTTCTTGCACTGTTTTGTGTAATGCAGAATAATGATTTTATTCCTATGGCATTGTAGATCCTAACATTTATGTATCTTTATTTTCATATTGTACAGTAATTTTACTTTAAATTATTAAATAGGCTATTTTATTTATTTCAAATGCTGTTGAGTTGGTTCTAATTATTGAACTGTCTGTGCACTGTATGTAGCAAGCATTTTTAATCTATTGTATACAAGTGGAAAGGATATTAGAAGTGTAACCGTGCTATTATTTCAATAAAGACCTCTTGACACCTAAAAATATCCTGTTCCTTAGTGTCTGTGACTTTCAATTTAGAGTGTTATTTTCTCCAGTTTACTTGGAGGTGGTGTGGTCCAGTGGGTGAACCCCACAATCAATTCCTTTTTTTTTTTTTTTAAAGATTTTATTTATTTGTCAGAGAGAAAACAAGCAGGGGAAGCAGCAGGCAGAGGGAGAAGCAGAGTTCCTGCCAAGCAAGGGGCCCATTGTGGCAGACGATCCTAGAGCCCTGAGATAATCACCTGAACCAAAGGCAGATGCTTAGCCAAGTGAGCCACACAGGCATCCCCACCAACCACCGCCCAATCGATTTCTTGAATTTCTTTCTAAAGTTGTTCTACTGGGTGCCTGGCTAGCTCAGTTAGCGGAGTGTGTGACTCTTGATCTCGGGGTTGTGAGTTCAAGCCCCACATTGGATGTAGAGATTACTTAAATAAAGTTCTACTAACTTCTCTCTCTCTCTTTTTTAAAAGATTTTATTTATTTATTTGATAGAGATCACAAGTAGGCAGACAGGCAGACAGAGAGAGATGGCAGGGAAGCAGGCTCCCTGCTGAGCAGAGAGCCTGATTCAGGGCTTGATCCCAGGACCCTGAGATCATGACTTGAGCTGAAGGCAGAGGCTTAACCCACTGAGCTACCCAGGCACCCCTACTAACTTACTTCTTAACCCTTGGGCAACTGCTTAACTTTTATGTGTTTCCTGTCTCTTTTAATCAAGATCTAGGGAACTTTCTCCATCCTGGATATATTGTGAAAGTTGATTAATAAAAGCCCACCAAAATATATAAATTGGAAGTTAGCCAACAAATATGTTGAACTGAGTGCTTTAGAAAGAAATGAAATCTCATTAGTTGTGTACAGTCAGCGGATACACAGTTTTCCTACATTTGCAGAGGGGAATTCTGCTAAAAGTATGCTACCGTCTCCTCTTCAGTCTACTTATCATGCTTAATTTCATACATTCTAGATATTACAGCAGGTCATTAGTGTTAAGTTTAAAACTAGGAAAAAAAGGCATTTCTTGATATAGACCAGCTCAACTTTATGGTTAAAAAAAAGTTCATAAATAAAAAATCTTTAAAAAAAAAAAAGGGGGGGGGCGCCTGGGTGGCTCAGCAGGTTGGGCTGCTGCCTTCGGCTCGGGTCGTGGTCTCGGGGTCCTGGGATCGAGCCCCGCATCGGGCTCTCGCTCTCAGCGGAGAACCTGCTTCCTCCTCTCTCTCTGCCTGCCTCTCTGCCTGCTTGTGATCTCTCTCTGTCAAGTAAATAAATAAAAAATCTTAAAAAAAAATAAAAAATAAAAAAAGTTCATAAAATTATTCCACCTTCAAGGAGAGAACTTTAAGATCCTCCTATACATGGGGTATGGAATTCATTTTGCAGTGCCTTAGATAATCACTAGAAATTGTATATTTATTTTAATAAATATCCGATTACATATGTCTTTTTTCCCATGCCTCCATACTGTCTTCTCCATGGAGGTGAATAGATTCTTGGAGGCTCATGTGAAAGAGAAAGTAAGAGAACTGAAGTATCTACATTCTCTGAACCCTTCTCAGTGGGGGTATGGGGAAGGAGAGTAGAGCTGAGTGGGCTGCAGAAATTCTTAGCTCCTCCCCACAGAAGTGTCTGATTTAAATTTTATTTAAAAATTTTTTAGGGGTGCCTGGGTGGCTCAGTGGGTTAAAGCCTCTGCCTTCGGCTCAGGTCATGATCCCAGGGTCCTGGGATCGAGCCCCACATCGGGCTCTTCACTCCTCGGGGAGCCTGATTTCTCCTCTCTCTCTCTGCCTGCCTCTCTGCCTACTTGTGATCTCTGTCTCTCAAATGAATAAATAAAATCTTTAAAAAAATTTTTTTTAAATTGTAATAGGCTAAATGACATAATCAACAAAGAGAAAATGCAACCCATGAAATGGGAGAAAATATTTGCAAATCATGTATCTGGTAAGGGATTAATATCCAGAATATATAAGAACTACAGCACAAAAACAACCAAAAAACCAAAAGCAGATTAAAAAATAGCAAAGTATTTGGATAGACATTTTTCCAAAGAAAATAGACAAATGACCAATAAACACATGAAAAGATGCTTAACACTACTCATCATTGGGGAAATGAAAATGAAAACCACAATGAGATACCACCACACACCTATTAGGGTGACTGTTACCAAAAACACAAGATAGTATGTTGCAGCAAGGATGCGGAGAAATTGAAACTCTTGTGTAATATTGGTGGCAATGTAAAATGGTGTAGCTACAATGGCAAGGGAGAAGCCACTACCCTAACTCCATCTAATAATCCCCAGGCTCTTAGACTTAAATAATGCCCAAGTTCAAACAACAAGGAAAAAACCTAAAGGCCAAAGTGAAAAGATTATTCAAAAAAAGGGAATCCTCCCACTTCAGTTCAAGCTAATTACACCTCCCCCTCCGCCGCCGTCATCAGAAAGAGTGGTTATTCCTTCCACAGATAACAATACCCCTTAGCAGAAGCTGGCTAAGATGAAACTGAAAATTCAAATTTCCCTATATCAAAGATAACAGTAAATCTTAGGACAAAGAGTATGGTCTATATACAACCAGTGCCAGAACTGCATGGCCCAGAATTTAGAAGTCTTGAAAGACATCATCTCTCCATCCTGTTATTGCCACCAAAAACTTAACAGTCTAAAACAACAGTTTCACATTTTGGCAAGTGAATTCTGCAGACTCTGGGAGGCACTGAAGACCATCTTGGAGGACTCGTCCTTGTCCAAGTTGTGGTCAAATGGGTCACACAAGTGGTGAATTTACAAATGTGCCTGCCTGTGTTCTAACCATCCCTGGAGAATCCCCAGCTGCACTTCCTCCCATATTGCCACAGCCAGCTACCCACCTTCCTCCTCATCCATCTCTGCCTACACTCCCCCCGCCTCCTCTCTGCCTGTACTCCATTACCTGTGGCACCTGGGCTGCTCAGAAATTCTGATTGTACTAAAGAACATCAGACTGGACCATTAAAAACAAGATGGACCCATGCAGATAACAGTTAAAAATCTACTGACTGAAATGAAAGAACACACGGTTTTGATGAAGAAATTTGTATCATCACCAGAGGCACAGCATTCACTAGTTACTGTCTCTGACCTGCGGTGTGATATCCTGAAACCCAGCTCCAAAGTGTTACCAACTTGACTTCTGCATGTCTTAATTACTCCTGGTAAAAGCCAGGTGGATCTGCAGAAACTACTTAGAAAAGTCAATGTTGAGAGGATCGCAGGGGGGAGTCCCACTTACCAATAAAGAAAATATGGAAACAGGAACTAGGCTGATTCCAGTGATGACCTGGGCGTCAAGGAGAAAGTTTCAGCACGGTCAGCCTGGAAGTCCAACTCAAACCCTGCCACTTTCTACAAGCAGCTTTGTTGAACAAAACCGATGTCAGCCCTGCCTGACTGCATGTGATGGTCCACAAAATACTCAGATAAAATCAACCCAATCTTTTTTTTAAATGTAGTAGAGTTTGTATATATATATATATATATGTATATATATATATATATATATAATTCCATTGGAAGTATTAAAGTATGTCTGGAGCCCATTCATACTATGATATTAAGTGGTATTTGGACATTTTTTAGTTTACATGGTTGGTAAGAGAACAGATGAGAAAATGCAATCCCTGAAGTGATGTTTATCCTGGGATTACTCTATTTAGGTTGGAGAGGTTGTTCAGATTTAACTAGATGGCTAATTTTTACTCAACAGGTACAGTTATGACATTAAAAATTAATTTAAAAAATTAACCTGGTTGGGGTGCTTGGGTGGCTCAGTTGGTTAAGACTCTTGGTTTCTGTTCAGGTCATGATCTCATGGGTTGTGGGATCGAGCACTGCTACTGGCTTCTTGCTCAGGGAGAGTCTGCTTGAAAGTTCTCTCCCTTGCTCCTCCCCATGCTCTCTTCCTCTCTCTAGAAATAAATAAATCTTAAAAAAAAAAAAAAAAAAGAACAGGACAGAACCCGGTGCCCATTCATCTTGAGTATTCTTGGGTAATTAAAAAGAAAAGTATTGGGGCGCCTGGGTGGCTCAGTGGGTTAAAGCCTCCACCTTCAGCTCAGGTCATGATCCCAGGGTCCTGGGATCAAACCCCCGCATTGGACTCTGCTCAGCAGGGAGCCTGCTTCCTCCTCTCTCTCTGCCTGTCTCTCTGCGTACTTGTGATCTCTGTCTGTCAAACAAATAAATAAAATCTTAAAAAAAAAAAAAAAAAAAGGAAAAGTATTTCAGGGCGCCTGGTTGGCTCAGTCGGTTAAGCATCTGCTTTCAGCTCAGGTCATGATCCCAGAGTCTTGGGATCAAGCCTTGTATCAGGTTCCCTGCTCAGCGGGGAGTCTGCTTCTTCCTCTCCCTCTGCCTGCCGCTCCCCCTGCTTGGGCCCTCCCTCACTTTCACTCTCTGTCAAATAAATAAATAAAATCTTTTAAAAAAGAGTATTTTAACCTGTAAGGCTAATGCATCCATTAAGTGCTACAAACTTAATCAGTAAAAAAGGCCCTCTAGATTTGATTTTTGTTCAACTATAAATAGAGATAAGACCACATTCAAACCCAATCATTTTCCAAAAGGATTTGAAGCAAAATGTCCATTTTAAGTGACCTTAAAAATTAGAATGTATCGTTTCTAGCATCTTATGTAGTTGCTTATATCTGACTCACTGAAGTCTGAGATGTTCCTTACTTTGATACCTGCTGTCCACATTCATGCAGCTAAATATAAGTTTCACGAGGACCTCAACATGACCTTTGTATTTTCCACAATGCCCTGAAGGATCTCTGAAGTCCATAGCAGATTCACCCTGAGACCTAATTCCCTGTCCTCAACAGCCTGTCGAGTCAATAACGGTAATAATGCACACCTGTGTACAATGCACACCTCCCCAAAATACGACTTTGTTGTTCATTATACCCTACTTTAAATAACCGATGCAAAGGTTACACATTCGGACTTACAAAATAAATCAATACTAAGAAAACATGCTCTGTACATACTTGGCTTCCACGTAAGATTTCAGCCCTGGCCTAAAGCAAGACCGCAAAGCCTGGCCCCGCCCCCTCGGCGGGCCAATCAGTCGCGGGCCCGGGAAGGACGCCCAGCTGCACGCCGAGCGAGTCGATGAGGACGCGCGAGGCGCTCGCCATCTTTCCCTGTCTGCGGGTTAGGTGTCTGTCTTTCCCAGACGGAGGCGGAGTACCGAGCCGTGAGTCAGCGCGGCTGGGTGTCTGTGTGGCGGGCGCGTTGCGGGTTCGGCCCCGGCGGGTTGGGCGGACGGCGGCGCGGGCGCCTGGGAGGCCGCGGGCCCTGTCCGGGGCGGGGGCCGCGCTCTTTGGGGGCTGCGGGTGCCAGGATGAGCGCGCGACTGGCCGCCTTATCTTCGGGGGCAGCTGGGCTGCTGTCGCGTTACACGGTTCAAAGAGCGGCCTGGGGAGAGGGACAAGCAAGTGCAAAGCCAGACCCGAGCGACCGCTGAATTGTGTGGTCTTTGGTTATCTCGGAAAACTTTACGCAGAAATTGAGCAAACGGCGTCAGCGGAATAGCTCGGTTGGCTGGAGTGATTTTTTTTTAAACTCCAAATCTGATATGAATGTCAAAAGTTAGAGATTCAGATTTATGGGTGGGTGGTGAAAATAAGTATTTTCTCCATGGCAGTGCCCATGAAAGTGTGATCCCCAGTGTAGCGTCATCGTCCTCATCTGGGAAATTGTTAGAGGTGCCCATTCTCAAGGGTCAGAGCTCCGGCTCCCGAAAACTACTCAACAGGGAAACGGACTAAATTGGGAACTCCTGGCTGTTGTGCCATGCAACTTCTGAGTTAATATAGAATTTGACTCGTTAGTCTTGTCTTTCTCATTCACGTGTAATTCATCGAAATCAGATAATTTCTCTGTGCCTGTTTCCACTCAGCTGAGAGTTTGCTTGGAGATCTTTCTTGGTAGCTCTCCACTCAATTTACTTGTTTTCCTAATCTGTAAAATGAAGATAACTGTACTACTGTCAAGAGTTTTTGGAGAATTAAATGAATGAATGTATGTAACAGTGTTTGGCACATAGTAATCAAACACTAATATGGGTGTGTGTGTGTGTGTATACACACACACACATAATTAACATATAATGTATTATTTGTTTCAAGGGTACAGGTCTGTGATTTATCAGTCTTACACAATTCACAGCACTCACCATAGCACATACCCTCCCCAGTGTCCATCACCTAGCCACCCCATCCCTCCCACCCCCCTATTTTTGATATTAGTGTCAAAGCCTGAAGCAGATGAGAAAGGTGATTAAAAAGTAAGAACTAGAGGAGAGATCTTATTACTAACTGCCAAGTAGTAGAGTCACAGATGCCCTCCTTATCCTAACCAATGCAGGATGGTTACTTTTCCTAAACACTTTTAGAATGTGGTCTGTGAGCCAACATCTCTGCCATCACCAGGAGCTGTTAGAAATGCAGACTCTCAGACCCACGCCATCCTTAATCAGAAGCTGTTTTTTAACAAGATCCCTGGCAGGTTTAGATGCAGTTTTATTTGGAGGAAGTGTGAGATCAGCTGTAAGAATTCTCAAGGAGTTCCAGCCTTTAATCAGTGACCAAGGGATTTTGTCAGGAGGACTTGAATTTGAAGCTGTTCCACTTCTGCCTCACCTCCTGATCTTCCATCATTTCTTCAGCTCCTAGTCCTGGATAAGTTTTGCTTCTGCTGATCATTATTGGAGAAAGTAGCGAGCCTAATAACATGACTGTGAAAGTCCTAGTCAAAACTCAGCTGCTTGAAAAGTTTTTGATTCATCTCCCTTTGTATAATGCTCCCTAGGAAGCTGTTTTCCCAGATCTCCATTCCCACGTGGCAACTTCCTGACACACAGTGACACTCCTGGCTTTCCAGTGGACCATTTCACCGTCTTCTTGATACTGGGTGGTAAGGTGAACTCTCCCAGCTTCTCTTCTTTTTGCTTTAGAACCTTTCTTTCCAACCCTCCTTATTCATTTCTGTTTTGAAGGAATGTAAAACCTTGTTGCCTCTGGAAAGCCTTTTCTGTAGCCTTGATTTCAGACGCTGCCATCTTCTCCGAGCTTCTGCTCAGTTCAGAGGCTCCCTTTACCAACTTAGTTCTTCACTGCTTAAAATTAGGCTTCTCCCTGTCAATGGACTAAGCTATCCAATGGCTTCCCCCCCCTCCCCCCGCACCAGACTTAATTTTTTTCAGCTTCTCTAAACTGTTGTTGACTAATGCCTCTTTCAAATGAAGCAGGTCTTGGTTTCTATACACTGCATTTTTTACCTTTTGTTCTGCTCTCATTAGTCTTAACTGCCTTCTCTTGGGTTTCAGTCTTCTCAAGGCTTTATTCCTTAGTTGAACTCCACCCCCCTCCCCAATATTCAGTCATCCAGTATTTCACTCTCTAGAGCTCAACAGGGATCCTAGGATACTTTTTCCACCGTTATTATTGCTTAGTATTTTGGTTTTACTTTTTTGGGGGGGGGTTCCTTTTTTTTTTTTAACTTACATTCAATTAATTAACATATAGAGTATTACTAGTTTCAGAGGTAGAGTTGAGTGATTCATCAGTTGCATAGAACACCCAGAGCTCATTCCATCAAGTTTCTCCCTTAATGCTTGTCACTCAGTTACCCCATTCCCACGTCCCCATCATCCAGTTCTCTCTCCCAACCCCCGAACACCCTCCTCCCTTCCAGCAACCCTCAGTTTGTTTCCTATGCTTAAGAGTCTCTTATGGTTTGTCTCGCTCTCTGATTTCATCTTGTTTTATTTTTCCCGGGTTTATTTCTTTTAGTAACCAGAATCATGCTATATGTATTATTCTTTGATGTGCTTGTTGGAGATATTCTCAGCCTAGCACGCTCCTTTTACCCATTATATATTCCACAGAATTAGTATCACTGTTTGGGTTGCTTCATTCTGCTGTTAAAATTATGCCAACTTTTGTGCACAAACTTGAGCACAGGGTCTAGAATTTGAGGGGAAGAGTGCCAGTTTGAGCCCTTGGCAGTCTGAGTTGAAGGCATGTTGACTTGGCCTTGAGCAAGTGGCAGGCTATGCATGCTGACTCGGGCAGGAGGGCGGTTGGACTGAATTTGGGACCCACAGGCTGATGGCATGTTTGACAAGGACATGGCGAGTTTTGCTTTTAACTTTTGTTTTCTGGGAAACTCTGTCTCTTCTATTCTAAATGAAAGCCTCCCTAGATAGAATATTCTTAGCTGTAGATTTTTTCCATTTAGCAGTTGGAATTTGTCATGCTGCTCCCTTCTGGCGTGCAGAGTTTCTGGTGAAAAACCCACTGATAGCCATCTGGGGTTTCCCTTGTATGTCACTGCTTTCCTTTCTCTTGCTGCTTTTTAAAATTCTCTCTTTATCACTGCTTTTGGCCATCTTATTTACTTTGTGTCTTGGTGCAGACCTCTTTAGGTTGGTTTTATTGTGGGCTCTCTGTGCCTTCTGGGTCTGGATTTCTCCTTCCTTCCCCAGATTCAGGAAGTTTCTAGCTATTATTTCTTCAGACAAATCTTCTGCCCCCTTTTCTTGCTCTTCACCTTCTGGAATCCCTATCATGTGACTGTTATGCTTGACAGTGTTGCTGAGTTCCCTGGGTCTGTTCTCATTTTGTGTATTTTTCCCCCCTCTCATATGCTCAGCTTGATTACTTCCTATTACTGTGTCCTTCAGATTGCTGGTCTGTTCTTCTGCTTCCTCTTGTTTGGTATTTATTCCAGGTGGTCTACTTTTATTTCCACTTAGTGAGTCCAGTAGCTCTAATTGGTTCTTTTTTACATACCCTGTCTCTTGCTGGAGGGTCTCATGGAGGTCCTGCACTCTTTTCTCAAGGTCATTGAGTATCATTATGAGCATTACTTTAAATTCTCTGTCAGATGTGTTTCTTATCTGTACTTCACATAGACCTTTTGGTGTGATTTTGTTCTGCTTTTTCATTTGGGACATACTCCTCTGTCTCTTCATTTTGTCTATTACTGTGTCTGTTTCTTTGTGTTAGGAGAGTTAGCCATGTCTCCTGCACTTGAAGTAGTGGCTTTATGAAGAAGAGGTCCTGCAGTGCAGTGTCTCCTTTTCACCAGAAAATAGTGCTTCAGGGGTGTCTCTTATGTGTGTTGCTACAGGGGTGTCCTGCCATCATGGCAGAGCTGTGTTTGCCTTCAGTCCAGACTGTGATGGCTCTTTGCCTGTTGTGGGTAGAGTCTGGTGCCTGTGTTGTTAGTGGGCTGGTCCAGGGCTGCCTTGGAGTTGAGTTGAGTAGGACCAGGTGTTTGCCAGAGATAAAGTAGCACCAAACTGCAGGGTGCTTTCCCTGCATTGTGCCCTGAGAAGCTTTTGTTGGTGCGCGGGGCCTGCAGTTAGACCAGCTGCTTGCCCCCAGACCAGCTGCTGGGGTGGCAGTCAGACTGGTGTGTGTGGTGATTTTCCCCTCCCTGGAGCAGGATTCACTTCGGAGAGGCGCTGGCCCTTGTCTGCGCTGCTTGCACACTGTCAGCCTTGTGGCACTGCACATCTTACCAAGAGCAGTGGGAGGGGGTGGGTCTGCTTCCCTGTTGCCTCTTGCCTATGTCAGGCTGTGGAGAATCTGTTCTGCCAGCTTTCCAGTTGCTTTCTGGGTTATTTATCTGGTTTTACATTTTTAAACAGTAAAGGTTCTGGGGGTTGGGGTTTTTTTTACTGTTAGTAGTTGACTTCATTTGTCAATATACTTGACCAGTTCCTTTGCTCATCATTGTATCTTTTATTCACACCTTTTCTTGTTGAGTTTAAACTTCTTTAAAGAGAAGAAGAGGAGACTTTCTTAGTCTTTTTATGTCTGAAGAAATCTGTAAGTTTGCTATGGCTGCCATAACAAAATGCCATAGACTGATGTCTTAAACAACAGAAATTTATTTTTGTTGTTTAAGATTCTGGAGGCTGGAAATCCAAGATGAAAGTGTCAGCAGAGTTGGTTTCTTCTGAGGCCTCTCTCAGCTTGTAGATGGCTGCCTTCTCCCTTTGTCTTCACATCATCTTTCCTCTGCCCTGTGTCCAAATTTCTTCCTATAAGGACAGCAGTCATATTGGATTAGGGCCCATGCTGATTACCTCATTATAACTTAATTACCTCTTTAGAGACACTGTCTCTAAGTACAATCATATGCTGGGGAACTGGAGTTTAGGACTTCAACATGTGGATTCTGGAGGAATACACTTCAGACCATAACAATATCTCAATTAGTCTTTTCCATTTAAAAAAAACCCTTTTGTAAAATGTGAAATATAACATATATACAGAAAGTGTATAAAATATAAATGTTCATCTTAGCAAATTATTAAAAAGTACACATCTTTGTGTCTACCTTCTAGATTAAGAAATAGAGAACAGTGTGGGTATCCCAGAAACCTTCCAGAGCTTTTTCCCTCACCTCATTCTTGATCTCAGAGGGAAAGATTTCACTATTTACCATCAGGTATAGTGTTTGCCTGTAGTATTCTATCTGGCAAAGTTTTCCTTTATTCCCGGTTTGTTAAGTGTTTTAGTCATGAATAATTTATCCTGTTTCACTCTTAATTTTGGGGGCCTTCTCTTTTTCTTCTTAATTTTACTATGTGTTTATCAATTTTTTTTTTAGTCATTTCAAAGAATTAACTTTTGGTTTTTATCTTCTCTATTACAAGTTTGTGTCCTAATTTATTATTTTTTACTCCTGTTTATTTTTGATTGAATCCTTTAAGGGGTTCTTTTTCAGGCCTGAGGTAGTTTCCTGCTGTGTGTGCACTGATCTGCGCCTTGCTAAAGGCTCGAGGGGCACTGTTCTCAGACCAGTTCTCTGATGCAGACTGGGTGTCCTACAGTTCAGTTCTGACACTGCGTACCCAAGGTAGTACAGACCCTCACAAGTTAAGGACACAGTCCTATACAAGACTGCCTCCATGACAGACACACATCTTAGGGGCCACCTGCACTTGTGACCTACTGCTATAGATTAGGGGGATCCCACAACCCTGTCAGGTTGGATAATTCACTAGAATGACTTACTGGAAGAACTCCCTGAACAGTTTTATTGGAAAGGATATAGTTTGGGATCAACCAAATGAAGAGATACACAGGACACAGTCTGTGGGGGAGGATGTGGAGTTTCTGTGTCCTCTCTTCATGGAATCCAGGCATGTCACTTTTCTGGCACATCCGTGTGTCACCAGCCAGCTCCTCTGAGCCTTAGTGTCCAGAGTTTTTATTGGGGTTTCAGTATGTGGGCATGACTGATTAAATCATTGGCTGTGTGATTGAACTTAGTGACCACTTTCCTTCCTTCCCCTGAGGTTGGATAGTTGAAAGTTCCAAGAAAGTTCCAGCACTCTGATTGCGTGCCTGGTCTTTCTGATGACCATCCCCCACCTGAAGCTTCCTTGGGGTCCAGCAAAGTCACATCAGTGTCACCTCATTGCAGGAGACACTGCTGTCACTCAGGAAATTCCTAGGGTATTTGAAGGAACTGGGGTCAAATGTCTTCATTTGTCTGGAGTTCTCTTGGCACCTTTCTCTTGCCTCGGTCCCCCCAGATTCTCAGCTGTTTCCACAGTGGCTTTCTGGGCTCTGCCTGAGGTCTCTCTTCCTGTGCAGTGGCCTGGAAACTATTAAGGCAGTAAACTAGGGCAATGGAAAGGCTGTCTGTGTTTGTTTCCCATTTTTCAAAGACCATTATGCTTGTTTGCCTGGTGTCCTGTGTCTTGAAAACTTATTTCATAGACTTTGTGCAGAGGTTTTGGTTGTTCAGGCAGGAGGGTACACCTGGTACACATTTTGACCCGGTGTAGGAGCCCTGGGAGTGCTTTGAGCATGGAGTTACTACGTCATCTTGACCTTCCTGCTGTTCTTTGAATGCTTCAGATTTTCTTCCCGCTCTGATCTTTATGCTTGCTGCGTCTACACTCTGGATGTTCTTTTGCCAAGTCTTCCTAAGGTAGCTGCTGCTTATTTGTCTGCTTAAATGTTGTGGTCATCTGCAGCTGTGTGACAAACCGCCTCAAAGTTTAGAGGCTTTAAACAACGATTTTATTATTTTTCATGATTCTATGGGCTTTGACTGGACTCATCGGCATAGTTTTTTTATTCCACGTCATATTGGCTGGGTCCTAAGTCTGTCCAACCATGGGATTGGACTGGGACCACCATGATGGCTCATTCACATGGCTGGCCGTTGGTGTTGGCTGCCAGCTGGAAGCTAAGTGTGCCCTCTGCACATGGCCTCTCCATGTAGCCAGGTCTTTTCACGGCATGTCGGCAGAGATCAAAAAGCAGGCATTGGAAAGTGATGTAGAAGCAGCTAAACCTCATATAGGCCAAGCCACACCTAGAACCAAAACAACATCATTTCTACCACAATATTTTGGCTAAATATTGTGAACCTATGTAAAACCTTTACTCGTAAGAAGATTGTGACAGAAACTTCATCACGTTTTTGGAACAGGAATTGCATTCAGTTGTTGAACTGGGCAAGAGCATATGACTGAGCACCTTGATGATGTGTCTGTATTTTTTTTAACAAAAATTGGACACTCTGAAAAAGGGACTTCCCTAGCAACTAACATACCTAGAAAACAATGAATTATAAATTGTAATATCTTCCAGTTATAATTCTTGGTAGACAGCTGATGTAAGGTATCTTATACTTCTTCCTTCTTCTTTCTTTCTTTCTTTTTTTTTTTCCAAATTTTATTTATTTATTTGACAGAGAGAGATCACAAGTAGGCAGAGAGGCAGGCAGAGAGAGAGAGAGAGAGAGGAGGAAGCAGGCTCCCTGCCAAGCGGAGAGCCCGATATGGGGCTCAATCCCAGGACCCTGGGATGACCTGAGCCAAAGGCAGAGGCTTTAACCCACTGAGCCACCCAGGCGCCCCACCCCCTTCCTCCTTTTTCTTATAAAAACCCCTAACTTTCTCCCTGCAGTGGGCCACAATTTGGGTTGCTTCCCGAATTATAATTCTAAACCCCAGAGAAACGTTTTTGTTTTATTTCAGGTTTTCCTCTTTTCATGACCCATGATTTCATAGGGTCAGCCCAGATGCAGGAGGAGGGCAAATAAACTCCCATCTCTTGATGGGGACTTGATGGAATTTTGGCTATCTTTAATCTCAGGTCTTCTCTAAAATACTCAACATTGCCTAATCCATCCTGCCACTATCCTGCTTTATTTTTTTCATAGGATGTATCACTATTTGAAATGATATTTATTTTTTTGTCAACTTATTATTCCACCGCATTCCCCGGCCTCATGTGCCCCTCCCCTCCATGTAGCTTCTTAAAACCTGGGCTAGTTTCCTGGTATCCCCGTCACCTAAGATAGTGCCCAATATCCAGTTGGTGTTTAATAAGTTTTGAACAAATGAAAGCTGAGCTTTTCCCCAAAACCGTGTTCTCATTCTGAATTTCTTTGAAGTTAGTGATAATACCTTTTTGTTGTTGCCTTACGGACACTCAGTGGTTGAGGGCTGTAGAACTAATCTTTAGAACGCTCTTCAGCCTCCTTGTAGGACTCTACTAAGTCCAATTTTTCCCTCATTCTGTACACTTACTGCTGCTTTTCTCTTCCCCAGATGTGGCTCCCCTGCGTTCATAGCTACTAGTAGCAGATGAGGCTGGCTGTGGGCCTTATCGCCCAAGCCTACCTTGTCATCCAACCATCTCCCGGCCCCAGCACGTCCATCCTTAAGTTGACGTTTTCGAGGGTTCACTTCGCTCCTCTGCCTCCCTCATCTCGCCCTCTTTGCATGTTACCCACGCTTCTCTATCTCCACCCCGTTCCTCCATGAAGTGGTGCCAGTCTCCCCCAGTCAGTTGGATGAGCTTGCTTTACCCTTTGAACCTCTAAAACCTTGTGACTGCCTGTGTGGCTTTGACCATTTGCATTTGCTGCTTAACAAACATTTGTTGAATGCCTCTCATGCACCAACTGCTGGGCTAGGTCTTGGACGTGGAGAGGTGGAGCAGGCAAAATGGAGAGTTCTCAGCGGGGTGAATTCTGATGGGAATAAGAGGTTACTTCCCCCTGGAAAAGTCCGCATCGTAGCATGGTGGTTTTTTACCCTTGCTGCGTATTGGAGCCACCTGAGGGGCTTTAAAAATCTCAGCACCTGGGGCCCAGCCTTGGAGATTCTGATTCGATTGATCTGGAACGTGGCCGGAAGATTGAGATTTTTAGATTTTAGATTTTACTGAGTATTTTTATTTCAGTTATTATTCAGAAAGAAAACTTTATCTTAGTACTAGAAGGAAGTAGATAGTTTTTATTATAAAACCATTTTATATATATATATATATATATATATATATAAAACCATTTCTTCTAAAAATAATTATATTTCATTATGTCTATTAAAATTTTTTTTAGCCTTCATGCAGGATGCTGTATTCTCTGCTCCTTTGTGAGTGTCTGTGGCTAATAACCGGTTATGCTCATGATGATGACTGGATTGACCCCACAGACATGCTTAACTATGATGCTGCTTCGGGAACAATGAGAAAATCTCAGGTATTAAAAAAAAAAAAAATGCGGGGCGCCTGGGTGGCTCAGTGGGTTAAAGCCTCTGCCTTCAGCTCAGGTCATGATCCCAGGGTCCTGGGATCGAGCCCCGCATCAGGCTCTCTGCTCAGCGGGGAGCCTGCTTCTTCCTCTCTCTCTCTGCCTGCCTCTCTGCCTACTGTGGTCTCTCTCTCTGTCAAATAAATAAATTAAATCTTAAAAAAAAAAAAAAAATGCATGTGCGTAAGATCTTATTGGTCCTGTAATGGAAATAGTCTACTTCTGTTACTCACAGAGCTTCCAGAGTCAAGAGTCATGTACCAATGACTAGCAGCCATGTAGAATATCTCCCTGGGTCTTAGTCTAAGATGATTTCAGCCCCACCTGCTTATTTCTGTGTTGAATATGAATGTAAAGCCTGTCGAGCTGCCAACTAACTTGATTTTAGTTCTTAGCTAGTAAATTTGAGACTCTTTTTTGGTTGTTCAACACAGATGAAGAATATGACAGAGTCATAAAATGATGAAGTCAGATTTTAGTTTTCATTAACTTTAGGTTATTTTCATAACTGAATTATGAAGAAATAAAATCTCTCTTTTGCTTTAGGTAAAATATGGCGTATCAGAGAAAAAAGTCAGCCCCGACTTGTCACATGCTGATGAATTGTTGGAATGTTATAGCAAACTTGATTCTTTAACTCATAAGGTAGGAACTTTTTTTAATTCATGAATTTTATGCTTACGGTACGTTGTCTGTTTCCTGTCTTTCCTAACATTGTATGTGTTTCTATGTATGTACTGCATAATTTATGTATAATTTTTTTCTTTAGTTACTCTAGCCTTGTCTTCTTTTTCATTACTCTGGCATTGCCTTTTTTTGTTTGTTTGTTTTTAAGTACTCTTATTTTCCTGTAATAACATTTATCTCACCATGTTATAATTATTTCTTTACCAGACTGAACATTTCTTGGGACAAGGAATATATTTATATATTTTTAAAAGATTTTATGTATTTGAGAGAGAGAGAGAGAAATAGTGAGAAGAGAGCATGAGCAGGGAGGAGAGGGAGAAGCAGGCTTCCCACTGAGCAGGGACCTTGACGGGGGCTCGATCCCAGGACCCTGGATCATGACCTGAACCAAAGGCAGACGTTTAACCGACTGAGCCAGCCAGGTGCCCCAGGGACAAGGAATATGTTCTATTTGTTTTTGATTTTCTGTCACCTTTCACAGTGCTGGGTCATAATAGACTCATGACAAAGGCAACCCATGAAATGTAAGAATTACTCTTACAAATATAAGGGATTATTATAATTTAGAATCTGGTAGCTATTCCTTCATTTATCCAATATTTTTATTTGTGTGGCTGAAATGGAGTTTATGAGAAAGGAAATAAATCAAGATTGTTAAGGGGTTTGAATATATGCTGTGGAGTGGGAACTGGCCTCTTGCCTGTGGAGGCCATCAGCTGGTGGCCCAGTGGAAGGGGGTAGCTGAAGGAGAGGGTAGCAGAGGTCCAGCAATGCCCAATGCTCCAACTGAGGCCGTGACAGGTGTTGAAGAAGAAAGTGTTGGATTTCTCCAAGGTGGAATAGGTAAATTTGGGTAGCTGAGGGAGGAGGGAAGAGGGAAGAGGGATAGAGTGGAGGAGGGAGGTTTCCAGCTTGAGAGACTGGGAGAGCTTGTGAGCAGAGATATGGAGATCTCAATTCCAGATCTGTCAGTGCTGCTGTGGTTCTTATTGGGTGTGAATGCTGTCTCATCTGAGTGCTAGCAAAGAAATGCTTGGATAAAATTTGCCTCAGTTTAACTGTGTTTTGTAGTATCGTGACAGCTTGTTTGGCTGCACACTAGGAAATACAGAAATTTTTCACTCCATTCTTTGCATCTTGGGCTTAGCATTGTAAAAATATGATAAAATGGAGTCTCGAGTCCTTGTTTTATAAAACATTCTCAGAGCACCTGGGTGATGCAGTTAATTGATTTCCACTCAGGTTGTGATCTCCGGGTCGTGAGATCTAGCTCTGTGTCAGGCTCCATGCTCAATATGGAGTCTGCTTGAGACTCCCTCTCCCTCTGCCCACCCACAAAATAAATAAATCTTAAAAAACAAAACAAAACAAACAATGGGTGCCTGGGTGGCTCAGTTGATTGGGCGACTGCCTTTGGCTCAGGTCATGATCCTGGGGTCCTGGGATCGAGTCCCGCATCGGGCTCCCAGCTCCATGGGGAGTCTGCTTCTCCCTCTAACCTTCTCCCCTCTCATGCTGGCTCTCTCTCACTGTCTCTCTCTCTCAAATAAATAAATAAAATCTAAAAAAAAAAAAGAAAGAAACCCTGCACAAAACATTCTCTTAAAGGGGCTCCTGGGTGGCTCAGTTGGTTAAACATTTGACTCTTGATTCCAGCTCAGGTCATGATCTCAGCGTGGTGAGATCGAGCCCTATAAGGGGCTCCATGCTGAGTGTGGAGCCTGTTTAAGATTCACCTCTCCTTTTGCCCCCCCACCGCCTCCTGCTCGTACTTGCTCTCTCTCTCTCTCTCTCAGAAATTCTCTAAAAGAGAAATTTAAAAAGGTTTATAAACCTTGCCTGCATGTGGAGGAAACTGCCATGTGACTTTTCAAGGGTCCTTCTCTCCTAAGTCTGTGTGTGACATTCGGTTGTCATGTCCATCATCTGAAGCCCATTTCAAATGCTAACTCAGCTTGTGGTTCACACTCAGAAAATAAAAGTTGGTTATCACAGGTTCTAAGGCAGTTCTAAGGTAGTTCATATCTAAGATATGAACTGCCCTCACTCAGTGACTTGACCACTGTGGTGTTTGTAGAGCTCAGTTCAGAGGAAATCTGAAGGATGAATTATGTGTGGAGGGTTGCCATGCTCAGACACTCTGGAGAAGCCGTGTTTCTGCCCTCCTGAAGTGCGGCCTGTAGAGTTGGGCGTGCTCAGTCGTTGACAGGAAAAATTAGTAAAAGACCAAAAGTAATACACACGTTCAAGAAACTCCTTGATGTGCCCTTCATTTCATCTTCTGGCTTCATCTTTTACGTTTCCCTATCTCTGTTTTTTCTTTCTTCCTTCCCTTTCTTCTTCCTTTTATTCCTTTGTTCACTGAATCATTGCTTTGGGATTGGGAAGAGGCAGATTGTCCCAGATGATCTTCTCATCTGCATCTCTGCCCCTTGCTTCATGATCTTCAGCTTTAAAATTGCTGAAAGTGAGGGGCGCCTGGGTGGCTCAGTTGGTTAAGCTTCCAACTCTTCATTTCAGTTCAGGTCACGATCTCAGAGTTGGGAGATCCAACCCCACATCTGGCTCCGCTCTCAGGGCAGAGTGTGCTTGAGATGGTCTCTCTCACTCCTTTGCCCCTCCTGCTTGTGCGTGTGCTCACTCTCTCTCCCTCTCTCAAATAGATCAGTCTTTAAAAAAAAAAATTGCTGAAAGTCATCAGAAAAACTGCCATTTGGGGCTAAGTGCTGGACATGTGTTCCTCATTTGTTACCTACTTGCCCTTTGCAAAGAGAACCCACAGAAGGTAGGAAGTTCTGTATTTTCATATAAGTAATAACGGTAAGCTCCTTACTTTGATGTTGATGGGGCCGCTAGGCTAGAAACGACCCTTATGTGAAACTTGGATGCTGTCTAATGTTGAATTTATTCTGTAATTACAGATTGATGAGTGTGAGAAGAAGAAGAAGGAAGACTATGAAAGTCAAAGCAATCCTGTTTTTAGGAGATACTTACATAAGATTTTGATCGAAGCCAGAAAGCTTGGACTTGTGAGTGTTGGTGGGATACTAATCACTGTGGTAGATATTTTAATTATTAATTTCAGATGTGGGGAGGTACCTTAAATTTGCTGTTTGAGTTTTACTAAACAGTTGGAAATTTAATACTTTTGTGAGTTGGCAAGGAAATTCTATGCTGACCACTTGCACACTTTCTTGTTCATATGATAAAAGATCATTCTATGCTGAGAAAAAGAACAGTGTGTTTTAAGTAGGTCCTCCCCCCACCTGGAAGCTTTTTACTGTGGCAAGGGCTCCTTTATAGAATTGCATATCATGTGCATATTGTCCATAATTAATGTTAAGATTCCATTTTTTTAGAGTTCTTGTTTTCACTCCGAGGAGTCAAAACATCAAGAAAACTTAAGGGGAAGGAATGTTAGATAAATATTTAATAATCCCATCTTATTTTTGAAGTGAAAAAGCAGATGTTCTCATACATGCATCCTTTTAGTCAAGTCTTATAAGTGTGTGTGGGATGAGGATACAGATAGAGCCAAAAAATTCCTATGATGGAGGTAATTGGCATTTAGCTCAAGGTTTTTTTGTTTGCTTTTTTTAGTTCAAGGTTTTTTAGATAGTAATGGATGACTGCTTTTTCATGTTAGTGGTGACTTGTGTTGTTACATGACACTTTTTTTCCTGATTTTATATTTGCTTTTCTATAAGTATCTGTATTTACTCTTGTGAAAGAGAAACATTTTGCTTAACAGTTAATGAATGTAAAATGTTCATAGTGATATTGCTAACCTGAACTCACGTTAATAAAGATAGTTATAAATATCATGTTTGTTCATGGAAACTCCCAATTTATTTGCCTGCTTTTTGAGATTTTTTTTTTTTTTTTAAAGATTCTATTTATTTACTTGACAGAGATCACAAGTAGGCAGAGAGGAGAGAGGCAGGCAGAGAGAGAGAGGGGAGGAAGCAGGCTCCCTGCTGAGCAGAGAGCCCGATGTGAGGCTGGATCCCAGGACCCTGGGACCATGACCGGAGCCAAAGGCAGAGGCCTTAACCTACTGAGCAACCCAGGCGCCCCTTTTTGAGATCCTTTTAAAAAAAATTTGTATTATTGTATTTTAGGCTACTTGAAAATAAAGTTAGCAAATGGAAAGTCGTAAATGAATCAAGCGGTTGATGCTCATTATTTGTGGATTCCGTATTTGTGAATTTGCATACTCGTGAACCTTTTGTAATCTCAGAGTCAGTACTTGCAGAGCGTTTGCGCGCCTCTCGGACACACACAAAGCCGCAAAGCATTCGCGTTGCCTGGTGTGTCCAGTCCTAGCTGAGGCTGGGCAAGGCTTTGTTCTGTCTTCTGTTTTCAGCTCTCAGACTATAAACAAGTACTTCTTTATGGTTTATTTAGTGCTTTATATTTCACACTTTTGTTGATGTTATTTGGGTGTTTAACTCCCAGGAGTAGTGTGGTCTAGTGTCTCTGAGTCATGAGAAGGCTAGGATGTGCCTTCCAGGGAAAATACTCATGTTAGATAAGCTTTTTTTGGGCAGGAGTTACAGTGCTGTGGGCTGTGCATTCCGTGTTAATCAAAAGTATTAAATAAGGTATCTTTAAGTAGAAACACATAAAAGTGTTGTGTATTGACTGGCTGATGAAAATGTCTTGGTAGAAACGCAACCCTGTATTTCCTGTAGGAGCCGTAGCTCAGGTATTCGTTAACTAGTGTCCGAGGTGACGTCCTAGAACAAACTGTTGCCAATAGTAAGAATCGACCGTATTTTGGTAAAATGCAAAGTATCTTATTTGCATAGAGTTTTATAATTTTTGAAATGGTTTTCACATGTATGATTTCTGGTCATTATGTGAGACAAATAGGTGGATAATATTACTCCTATTTTATACATGTGAAATACAAACTACAAATATATTTAGTTCCAAATCGGCTTTTGTCTTGAAGTGTTTCTCTTTTCTGTTTTTTGGGCAAATACAGCCTGAAGAAAACAAAGATGATATGCATTATGATGCTGAGATTATTCTAAAAAGACAAACCTTGTTAGAAATACAGAAGTTTCTCAGTGGAGAGGATTGGAAACCAGGAGCCTTGGATGATGCACTAAGTGATATTTTAATTAATTTTAAGTTTCATGATTTTGAAACATGGAAGTGGCGATTTGAAGACTCCTTTGGAGTGGATCCATATAATGTGTTGATGGTAAGATGGGACAAGGGGGACATAAGTAACAGCTCCTTTAAAAAAATGCTTTAAAAACTCCACCATAGAACTCTCTTACACTATTGGTGGGAATGCAAGCTGGTGCAGCCACTCTGGGAAACAGTGTGGAGGTTCCTCAAGAAGTTGAAAAATAGAGCTACCCTACAACCCAGCAAACTACTGGGTATTTACTCCAAAGATACAAATGTAGTGATCCGAAGGGGCACCTGCACCCCAATGTCTATAGCAGCAGTGTCCACAATAACCGAACTGTGGAAAGAGTCCAGATGTCATCAGCTGAAGAATGGATAAAGGAGATGTGGTATATATAATGGAGTATTACTCAGCCATCAAAAAAAGAAGTCTTGCCATTTGCAATGATGTGGCTGGAACTAGAGGGTGTTTTGTTAAGTGAAATAATAAGCCAGTCAGAAAGATAATTATCATATGATCTCGCTGATATATGGAATTTAAGATACAAAAGACAGGATCATAGGGGAAGAGAGGAAAAAAATAAAAGACATAATCAGAAAGGGAGACAAACCATAAGAGACTCTCAACCAGGAAACAGGCAGGGTTGCTGGAGGGGAGAAGGGTGGGGATGGAGTAACAGGGTGATGAGGACATGTGATGGAATGAGCACTGGGTGTTCTATGCAACTGATGAATCACTGACCTCTATTTCTGAAACTAATAATACACTGTATATTAATTGAATTTAAATAAAAATTAAGAAGCCCCTGTACTATAATCATGTTAAAAACCCAGATGAAGACACTTGTCTGTCACCACCTCTGTGGCCGAGTGTGGCACAGATGACGTTGCATATTTGAGGCCAGTTCTTTTGTTTTCGCTGATGATTATCATTTTTCAGCAGGGAGGGTGGCTTAGCAGTAACCCTGCTCTCTGCTTCTTCCTGTTTTCGAGGTGCTTCTGTGTCTGCTCTGTATCGTGGGATTAGTAGCTACCGAGCTGTGGACGTATGTGCATTGGTACACCCAGCTGAGACGTGTGTTATTCATCAGTTTCCTCGTCAGTTTGGGATGGAATTGGATGTATTTATATAAGGTATTAAATAGGTGGAGCGTTTTCATGTTTTTCACTGTTACTTCATAATAACAGAAGACCACAGTGCCTGACTTAAAGTGTCCGCAGTGATCGGAGATGGGGCGGGTGGGGGGTGGGTGCTGGCAGCCGCTTGCCTGTCTCTGGTGTTCTGGGTCCCTGACCGGTTTGGTGCAGGCCTGATTCGTAACCCAGTTTCTGACGGGTGGCATCTGGGTGGCTAAATCGGAATAGAGCTAGGTAGATGCATTTTTAAGAATTTTGTGTAGGTAGTTTAGAGTATGTCCTTTTATTCTTTGCCAGAAAGGATATCAAAATGTTGTTTTTTAAAAGTTAGGTTATTTTCTGAATATGAAAGTGGTATGTTGATGGTAGACGATTTAGAAAAAATAGAAAGTTATACAGAGAAATTTGATTTAAAAAAAAATTTTTATTAAAAAAATATATATTTTTTAATTTATTTGACTGTGAGAGAGGGAACACAAGCTGGGGGAGTGGGAGAGGGAGAAGCAGGGTTCCACAGAGTGGGGAGCCCAACATGGGGCTCAATCCCAGGACCCTGGGATCGTGACCTGAGTTGAAGGCAGACACTTAATGACTGAGCCACCTAGGTGCCCCTTGATTTTTTTTTTTTAAACTGAGAATGAATGAGCAAGTGTGAGCAGGAGGTGGGGCAGAGGGAGAGAGAAGCCTTGAGCAGACTCCCCACTGAGCAAAGGAATCCAATGTGGGGCTTAATCCCAGGACTCCAGGATCATGACCTGAGCCAAAGGCAGATACTTAACCGACTGAGCCACCCAGGCACCCCAGAAATTTGACTTTTAAAAGTTAAATATAATTTTGTCACCTAGAGATAATTGCCCTCAGTAATTTCAGGTATTTCTTTCTGGTCTTTTTCCAGAATTTTAATTCTTTCAAAATTGGGGTCATGGTGAATATAGAGTCAAATGAAGCACTACTGTTGTGTTGAAATCGCGTTGAAGGACAATTTTAGATCTGTCTGGCAGAATGAGTCATGTAGCAAAATATTTTTGATGAAGTTATCTGATTAAATCAATCCTTAACCTTTTGCTCTAAGTTCTATAGCTTCTAGAACTAATTATTTTCAAATTAAAAAAAGTTTGGTTGAATATTGTTATCTTGGCAGTTTCCCCCAGGGCTTGGATATATAAAAAATGTTATCTTTTTATCTAGGCCACTTGTGCTGAAAACCACCCAGAACAAAACTCCATTTTATCATGAATTATGAAAGAAAATGAGAAGTGGTCATTTAATATATATAACTATATTTTTGGGTGTGGTATGAATTAGATTTACACTAAATCTTTATTATAAAAAGTACAAAGGTTTGCATTTCTCATCAAAAGTACTTAACAAAGAAGTACTTTGTAACCGTAGTTCTTTATCCTCACTCGTTGCTTTAAGACTGCTTTGCCATGAGTGGAAAAGAGCTGCCATTTAAAAGTGTATTTTTTCCTGTTAAAAAAACTGAACAGTCTGGTATCTGGTGAAGACACGTTTTGAAGTCAGGGTTTTGGATGTGTAGACATAACCTTCATGTCCGCAGCCACTCACTGCTCCCTTTTGGTGTCGGTCAGCTCGCGTTCGCACAGCATCAGGCCGAGGTTGCCAAGCTGGAGCCGTTAAACAATGTGTGTGCTGAGAAGATGGACTGGATTGGAAGCCTCTGGGGTAAGGTATTGGTTCACTGGGCCTCATTTTTTTCCGGGAAGGAGATAACTTAGAGAAATGATAAAATGCCGGAAGGAGGGTTTCCATGACTGAGTCCTCAGTGTCAGAAGAACATGCCCGAAAAGTCAGGGTTCAGACCGTGACTCTTGGCTCATGTAACCTCTCGGGGAGGGAATAAGAACTGTGTCTTCACCGGCTCCCGTACTGCTACTGTCTCCTCCATTGGACTGTGATCGAGATGGTGCTCATCTTGTCTGTCTAGCCCACATGTGCATTAAAGAAGTGAATCAGTGTTTATATGAATTAATATCCATCTTAAGCTTAATCTCCTTATACGGACTTACAAAATCTTATGTTGTAGCTTTACTATACAATTTTTTTTTCCTAAGAGGAAAGTTCTTTAACTTTCTTTTTCTTTACAGATTGTATGTACATTCTCACTACTGCCTTACAGATTGTATATACATTCTCATTGACTGCCTTTAGTTCTGTATATCTAGCCATAGGAATGGTTTAGTGTTCAAAGGCACTTTATAAAGGCAAGTCCATAATAACTGACCCAGAATAGAATCTCCACAGATTGTATAAAACAGGGTGTCCGAATTAATGTTTCTTTAAAAGTTGTGGGAACTAAACCAATCTGGCCTTGCTTCCTGGGTGCAGGGGACAATCGAATGCATCCTCTAGGAGGTTTAGATTTTAAAAATTTAGAAAAATTGGGAAAACTGATGTTCTTTGTTAAGTAAGGGATTTTTTAAAATTGAAATTTTACTGAGATAATTCTAGATGCACAGGAAGTTGGAAGGAAAACAAATCAATGTGCCCTTTTCCCATTTTCCTCCTGTGTAAACATCTTACACAAAGATGGCAATGTGAGATCACAGCCAGGATATCAACTTGCATATAATTCAGCGATCTCCCTCAGATTTCCGTGGTTTTAGTTGGAATCATTTGTGTGTGTGAAGAACAGTTCTTAATACCTACCTTTTAGAAGTTTTCATAAAGTATAATGTTTTATCTACATAAAACTTGTCTGATTTAAAGAGATTTTTAAGATAAACATTTTGGACATAAGATGAAAAATTTTTAAGTCAGTGTTACAAGGAGTCCATTTGTACAGCATTTAAAATTGGTTGGTGGTGGGGACAGGGACAAAACCAAATTATTGTCTTATTTGAGAATGAAATGCAACTTTTTTTTTTTTTTAATGACTCAGTGTTTTGTCTGTTTCTCTAAATAGAATTGTTAAGAAGCTCATGGACCTATAAGGATGACCCGTGCCAAAAATACTATGAACTCTTATTAGTCAACCCTATTTGGTTGGTCCCGCCAACAAAGGTATAGAATACATTTGTAAAATTACTTATACAAAGTTAGTAAAAAAAAAAAAAAAAAATCTCTTGTATTTATTAAAAGTTGTTAGTGTTTTTTTTTTTTTTTTAAACATTTTGCTAATAAGAAATCCTCGTTCTAGAGAAAATACTTCCATTACACAATGATTTTCACATTGAAAGCATTTTAACTTAGGAATGTAATTTTGGCCCCAGTGTACAGTGAATTTTGGCTCATTCTGTGTGCTCAGTCCTTTGAGAGAAAAATTAAGTTGTTGTTATCTTTTGTTTTAGGCACTGGCAGTTACATTCACCAACTTTGTCACAGAGCCGTTGAAATACGTTGGGAAGGGAGCTGGTGAATTTATTAAAGAGTTCATGAAGGAGATTCCAGTATTACTTCACATTCCAGTGCTGATCATTATGGCATTAGCTGTCCTGGTTAGTATACAGCATGGTTTGTTAACAGCACTTGGAGAAAAAAGGCAATTCTAAAACTTGACTTTTTTGCTGTTGTAAATCAGGCTAAATTATGCTTAATGGTATGAAAAGATGATTTTTAAGTGAAACAGATTTATTTTTACTTATATGTATATTTAAGCAAGAAAACGATTCTCAAGTTTGATTGTAGATGTCATGGCAGTGACTTAGAATAATAACATTTTTCTAAATTTGTTCTTCAACTTGGTGAATATTTAATATACATGAAGTCAGTTGTTTTTGTCCTCTTTGAGAAAGAGGGCCTTATTTCAGTCTGGGGTTTTTGCAGCACTGAGAGGGGGAAGAGCATTGGCTTTTCCACAGAATTAAGTAGGGATGTAGGAGAAGGTGAGTTACTGAGAAAGTTGGGGGATCCAGGAATAGACATTTATTAAAAGGAAACATTATTCATCATTCATCTGTTGTCTCTTTAGCTTTTTTATTGTTGATTTTCAGCCCTTTTCCTAATAAAGCAGTTGTCACATAAAATGTAAAGAACCCAGATGTGCCATGGTAAAAGCCAGGTTTGTATTTGTAAAGGAATTAACCTATTTAAAGTTTACGACTTTAAATATTTTCAGCATTTACTTTCTCTGATGGGTGTGAATATACACAACATAGGAGTAATTATCAGACAATTAATGCCTTCCAATTTAAATTAATAATAATTAAAAAGGATTGTCTTCCCTAAGGATACAGAATTTACCACACTTTATTCACTTTGAAATTATTCCTGTTTGCTTTTTTTGACTTGTGATTACAGGAGTCAGGTTTAGGGATATGGTTTTGTTAGGTGACATGAATTGTTTAGTAGTGCAGATTTTCCTTGACTTATAGGATTACATCCCAATAAACCCATTGTAAGTTGAAAGTACTGTAAGTCGAAAATGGATTTACTATACCTAGCTTGCAGGACATCATAACTTAGCCTAGCCCACCTTAAACTTGCTCAGAGTAGTTGGGCAAAATCAATCTGATACAAAGCCCATTTTTATAACAATTTATAACAAAGTGTCAGATATCTCACATAGTTCATTGAATATTGTACTGAAAGTGAGAAACAGAATGGCTGTGTGGGTAAGGTGTGGTTGTGAAGGTAGGGGTTGTTCGCCCTCAAGACCCCGTGGCTGACCAAGAACTGCCCTGCCCAGCATCACCAGAGAGGATCGGACCCCAAATCATTAGTCCAGGAAAAAGTCCAAATTCTAAATTCAAGGTACAGTTTCTACTGAACACACTATCACTTTCTGAGCATTGTGAAGCCTAACAATTACACGTTGAACCATCGTAAGTGGGGGACGATTTGTATTTAGTCTCTGAAGCTGTATTATAAGCAAAAACCCATCATCTCTTACTGCTTCGTCTTAAATAGTTTTCTCCAGCACAGTGATTTTCAAACTTTTTGTTTTTAGGATCCTTTTGCCTTCCGTCTTAACTGCAGACCACAAACAAAACAAAACAAAAAACAAGAAAAGCCTCCAAGAAACAAAAACTGAGGACCACGAAGAGCTCTTGTTCATAGGGGTTTTATTTATTGATATTTACCATATTAGGAATTAAAACTAAGAAAAATTTCAAATATAAGTCTATACAAGCACACAGTCGAGCCATCAGAGTGAGGAAGTTACTCTGTCCCCAGCAGACTCCACCATACACTCAGAAGGGAAGAGTAAAAAAAGACTTAAGGTCTTTGAAATAGGGAAAGTTTGACCTCACAGAGTCCCTGAAACTGTCCCAGGGATCCCCCCCCCAACCCCTCCCGCCAGGGGTCAGCTGCCTAGTTTTTCCCATGAAATGGGACTCAAAGCCTGTTGGGATTTTAGTTGTCACTAAAGCCAAGTTTGATTTGTAGGAAAGCTACCATACATGAGAATGTTTATGTAATGATGTGTGTAACTCTGATTTTTAGCATTTACCTTATATAGTGGGTGTGAAAATAGACAGTTAATGAGCAGTTATCAATTAGTACCTTCCAGTTTCAGTTTCTAGGTTTTAGCCAACTGCCCTTGTTAGAATTCAGTCAAAATGTGTTCAGCTGATTGAACTGTCTACTTAACACTTAGTGATTTCTCACATTTTATTGGCTATTCTGGCCTCGTATTAATCTAAGCAAGGGATCACAAATGAAACAATGGTAAAATAAACATGTTTATGTCTCCAAATGCCCTTGAGTCAAGTTAGGTAATTTTGCTAGCACCCTGAATAATTTCATTGTAAGTCAGCCATTATATACTATATTTTTTTTCTTTTTCTTCTAGAGTTTCTGCTATGGTGCTGGAAAATCAGTTAATATGCTGAGACATATAGGTGGTCCTGAGAGAGAACCACCCCGGGCACTTAAGCCAGGTGATAGAGGACGGCTGCAGGAAGTTGATTATAGACCCCATGGTGGAGCAGGTGATGCAGATTTCCCTTATAGAGGCCACTATGGCCCCTTTGAGCAAGGCCCGTATGACAGAACATATGAGGGTAGAAGAGATGGTATGAGAGAGAGAGATGTTGACTTGAGGCCTAGGACTGGCAACAAGAGCCCCGAAGTGCTCCGGCCATGTGATGTACCCCAGGCAGAGGCGAGAGAGCATCCCAAGGCCGTACCCTGTGTAAGTCAGCAATTGTTTATTTTGCCATCCCCCTTCATGCTAGACCTCAGTGCTTCCTGTGGAGCTTCTGGTTAGGCGTTTCTGCTCTTTTACTTTCCACGGTTAATTATATCGTTATTGATATAATTGTTTACTCTCTCTTTTCTGGTCAAAAGTTCGGCCTTCTTAGAAGATTTAAAACGAGATTTAATTTTTATGTTAAATACTATTAACCAGTAGTTAGAACAGGTGCTAATTCATAGGAAACCAACTAATCGTGACTGAGATTTCTGCCTTTTGAAGAGCTGAGAGAGAAGTCCTCACTGAAGGCCCAGAGCCCCGGGGATCCTGCAGGAGAGTCCTGAAGGCTCAGCTGGGTGGGAGACTGGGTGGGGAGGGGTCACACACCCTGCTTTCCCAAATCCTTGGTATCATTGGTTAGACTCTCTACTTTCTACCCGCAGAATGCTGAGGTGTTTTTTCTACATTATTGGCCATTTATTTTTATTTATTTATTTTTTAAAAGATTTTATTTATTTATTTGTCAGAGAGAGAGAGAGAGGGAGAGAGAGAGCAAGCACAGGCAGACAGAATGGCAGGCAGAGGCAGAGGGAGAAGCAGGCTCCCTGATGAGCAAGGAGCCCGATGTGGGACTCGATCCTAGGATGCTGGGATCATGACCTGAGCCGAAGGCAGCTGCTTAACCAACTGAGCCACCCAGGCGTCCCCATTATTGGCCATTTAAAGGGAGACTTGCATTTCTGTTTTGAGAGCGGAATTTATGATGTCTTAAGTTGTTACTGTAAACCTTTGAGAAACAGTTGTGAGCACAGTTGAATCTAGAAAATTAGAATCCCTTCCATTGGAGTTTCTTGTAAGAGGAAACATACTTGCATACATCTAAAATTTTTTCCGTCGTGCCTTTCAGCTTTAATAGTTAATGGCAGTGCACCACTCATTCCAAATCCTCCAGGGACTGTTCATCTCACTTAAAGGGAAAGCTAGTTATCTCAGTGGCCGGGGCTTCTTGGATCTGCCCACAGTCCGCCTTCATTAGTACATGGATTTCTTCTCCTCCTACTCTCGCTCTCCTTCAGGCACAAGGGCCTCCTCACAGTTCCATGAACCAGAACCTTTTCACTTGCTGCTCCCTGTCTAGAATGCTGAAGTGTTCATTTCTTTAAGCCTTTACTCCTGTATCACCTTTCCAACTACCTAATTTAAACAGCACTCTGGCCCCAGCTTGGTACTTTGTTAGTTTGTTGCTTGATTGTGTCTCCAAGCTAAACCTAAGTTCCAGTGAGGGCAAGGGTTTTTGTTTTGTTCCTGCTGTATCCCCAGTACCTGGAACTGAATATAGGATCAGTAAATATGAATTACTCTCACCAGGCAAGAGGAGTCAGCAGTACTGGTCACCAGTCCTCTTGCTCTCCTAAAGCTGGGTCACTAGACCACCTGGCTATCCTAAATGCCCCCACTCCTCTGTGCAGGGTTCTGTGAGGATTACGAACATTGACATAATTACAGCACAGCACTGGAGCTGGGATTTGAAACAGTTGAGAGTTTGATACAGATTTACACAGAAACTTACTAAGTGTGTTTGGTGACTGAATCTTCACATTACATTAATTAAACAATTAAAATGTCATTCTCTACAGCATAAATTACCTGTTTTGGATACAAAGCTCAAAGAATTTGGTGGAATCCGGGAGGAAAGCACACCGCCAGAAAGCAGTACTGACAGTAGCCAGTCTACTAGGCCTGTCTCTGGCCCAGACACATCAGAGAAGGTGGAAGGTTCACCTGCAGAGGAAAAGGCCCAGCTCAGGACTGATGCCAGAGGCAGCCCAGAGGAAGGCAGTGTGTCTTGCCCAGCCAGCTGTGGAAAGGATCTGGATACTGGCCCACGTGGCTAGAGGAGCACAGACTCGGCCCACCACTCGGAGGTCGTCATTGGGTTTTGTAAAGTATACTCTTCACAACTATTCACTCTTCTCTACAAATATTCTGACATTTACTACTCCACAGGTGCCAACTTAAACATTAATATTTTTATTCACCATCAGAACTAATGAATACACGTGTATTTCTGTTTAATTTTATCTTTTGCGTAATTTCATTTTCATATTGGTGCTTCCTGCGGGACTTTGAGGTGTTAATTTTGGAACAGGATCTCATAGATGAACATATGGCAAGCATCACTGATTTCAAATAATTAAAGAGGCCGGTTTGAATCAGGGAACAATGAAAAATAAGTTTTATGGTTCACACACATATATAGGTACCAACTAGCTATTGTGTGTGTTGCCTAGTGGCCGTCCTGTAATACCTACTTCAGTTAATGATTTGTGAGTTGTGCATGGATTCAGTATGTTTCTGAAAGTGGCAGGTACTCAGAAACCATTGTAAGGACAGTCCGCTGTCATCAGCTTTACCCTCTTCACGCACTTTAGTGTCTTAATGCAGTTACCGAGCCTGTGTTCCCTGGTCTCTGCGGAGGCTGCCCCAGCTCATCATGGCTTCGTCGTTGCGAGTGGTGCCTCCATCGCTCAACTCTTCTGGCGCTCACTGGGCCCGCTTTCTTGCTGCCCCTCTTTACCCTCAGCTAAGACAGAAATGAAGATGGCCAGGAGACTTTAGTTAGCACAGCTTGTTAAATCGGTGATTGTGGTTTTACATAGTCAGTAGCTGGAGAATACTTTACACCTTGGTCAAGTACATTGTTTTTGCTAAACAGCATAATTTCTGTATGTTCCTGGTTAAGTATAAAAAAATGCCATCGTCAATTAAGATTTTAAAAAATTACCTCAGCAAGAGGATGTAGAATTTATTGTTAATATTATTTTTTAGTTTAATACTGCAAACATCTTTAGTAATTCATCAGAAAGGTAATAGTTCTTTGCAGAAAACACAGCAGGATTTTATATAAAAATTCACAACACAGTAGGTTTAGAACAAAGGAACTAACGCAGGGGTGCCTGCAGTTCTGAGTGGCTTTGTGAACATCGATGCATATGAAGTCTTCCCTGAGGGCCAGACCTGTTCACACTAACTGGTAAATATGTGCTGGGGGTGGGGGAAATATGTGCCTAGGGTGGTTGTCATCAGAGCTGTGACTGGATTCTAAAGAGCAGTGAATGCCTCAGGTGACAGACCTTTAACTATGATAGCGGAGTTAATGCTGTTTCAACTCCTGACTGCTTTTTATCAATCCAAAAATGGATCTGTAAAAAACTAAGTAGAATTTCATCTTTGTATTCTTTCATTACAGATATCCATTTGGGGATGCGGTCCACCTTGACAGCTAGCGAGGCAACATACCACTGCTGTTGAATGATGACAGCAATTTAGGGAAGACACTAAAGCAGATCGAACAGATCAAGGCCAGTTTATAACTTGGGGAAATAGACTTGTTTCTTGTCCAGCCCGTATCTGTCATTAGAATTAAGGATTTTAGCAACAGGTTTTTAGGAAAATCAGAATGGGGTTGACAGCTTTTTAAAAGCAGTGTTTAAATGGAATAGATAATGTTGAATGTTTACTGGGTCTAAGAACTATGGTATATGCAAAATAAACACTTATTTTTACATTACTGTGATTTGGTATGCTGTCTTTGCTCATCAAATATGCTTGTAAGAAAAAAAAAAACCATGAAACTTACGTGCAGTTTTTACAAGGATGCTATCTAGGACGTTATATCCTGTATGTAATATAGAAGACAAGATGATCCAGGTGCTGAGTACTTTTGACAAAATTTGTCTGATCTTAGAACCAAAAATCTTTTTTTCCCCTGAGCCTTTGATGTGATCCCAGATTAACTATCTTTCTATTTTATTTTTGTAAACATTGGCCGTTTGGAGAAGTGGTTCTCACTATCCACCAAATCACCTGAAGGATTTTTAGGAAGAACAGAGCCCCTGATTCCATCCTGGCTGTGCAGAACCAGAAGCAACCAGAGGTGAATGAGTTGTCAGCTTGTTCTGGCTGTGGGCATTTGCATTCTAGAATTCAACCTCAGGCTAGGCTCTGCTCTTTCCATCCTTGCTGTCTTCTTTCGCTAAGCTTACTTTGTGTCATGTCCTATTACATACCCTTGTAAATTACCTTCAGTTTCTGGAAGGGGGAGGGAAGGCTTAATGATGACTGAAGGCTTAATTTACATCTTTCATTCTTAAATTTTGTGAATTTCATCTATTTTCTATTTTCATGGCTTAGGTTCTTGATAGAACCACAAGAGTTTTGGGGGGGGGGGTTCTTATTTAAAGTTTTGTTTTGACATTAGGTCTTAAAAAGTTTTACAGCTGTGTTTTGTAATAGAAAATATAATTTTAAGCCACACACACACTTTAAAATTAAAGGGCCTAAAACATGCTGGAAGTTTATTTAAGAGTTTTTTGTAATGGCTTTGAACTAATAACATACTGAAAATATGACTTAGCAGAAAAAGATCGATCTAGATTTTTTTTTTATTAAGACTATAACTTTTTTACACATGGGCAAGTATGTTATTTTTACTAAACAGCAAAATTTCTCACTACATCCATGGTTCAGTATAAAAAAAAGCCATTGCCAATTCAGATTTAAAAAAATTATCTCAGCAAGAGGATTAAATTCTAGTCTAGATTTATTTATCTTCCAACTTTACAAACTCTAGGTAAAGGAATCTAACAAGTTGCCAAAGAACACAGTCCGGAGCTTGAATCATGAAAGTTGATGAAGCACCTTTTGTAAGACCCCTCCACTCTGAAACAAGTGTGTCCAGAGAAATGTTAATTAATATCATACTATTAAAGGTTATTTATATCATTCTAGAACATTTTAAGCTGTATTACAATGCTATAATTTCTCCTTTTAAGGAAAAAGTAATAGATTGAATTTCCCTGCAGTGTTCTGAAAGGAAATAAGGTCATTAAAAAAAAAAAAAATACATCCATAATAACTAGAGGTTTGCTTATTTTTTTCCTGTATTTTTAAATTCTAACAAAGCATTACTTTGTATAAGGTTCTTCAGTTCAAATTCAGTGTCTCTGTTTTGATCTCTTTGTAAGAGAACTCTCTGTTCATCCATTCTTTTTGCCTGAGAACGTAAAATCAAGCTAAAAAAGTCCTCATCTGGTACTGTTGGTCCCTTTGTGGTGGCAGGTGGTGGAGCACATCTTTGATCATCTAATCTGGACCCCTGAAAATTGATGAGAAAGAGATTAAACCACAAATATTTCATTAATGTCTGTCATCACAAGAAAAACATTTTTTTTTTTTTTTGGCTTGTTTCAGAAATAAAATCTTTAGACCTGAAACCTAATAAAACCTTTGCCATGATTTACATAATCAGAATCTAGCAAGTATTATGTAGAAGTATAACTTCATGGCTTTGCTAAGATTAATTAAGAGTCAAGGTCAAGGGGCGCCTGGGTGGCTCTGGGTTAAAGCCTCTGCCTTCGGCTCAGGTCATGATACCAGGGTTCTGGGATCGAGCCCCGCATCAGGCTCTCTGCTCAGCGGGGAGCCTGCTTCCTCCTCTCTCTCTGCCTGCTTCTCTGCCTACTTGTGATCTCTGTCAAATAAATAAACTTTTTTTTTTTTTAAAGATTTTATTTATTTATTTGACAGAGATCACAAGCAGGCAGAGAGGCAGGCAGAGAGAGAGGAGGAAGCAGGCTCCTTGCTGAGCAGAGAGCCCGATACGGGGCTCGATCCCAGGACTCTGAGATCATGACCTGAGCCGAAGGCAGCGGCTTAACCCACTGGGCCACCCAGGAGCCCCAAATAAATAAACTCTTAAAAAAAAAAAAAAAGTCAAGGTCAAATCTTACAGAATAGGCACGGACAAGTACAATTTACCAAATCCTTAGAATGTTAGGTACAAAAACACTGCAGCACTAACTTACAAATACCGTGTCAGACCAGGGGTCAGCAAACCGCAACCCACTGCCTGTTTTTGTATATAATGTTTCCTTTTCATTTCACCACAATGCTCATTTGTTGATGAACTATGTGTGGCTGCTTGCCTGCTACCATTGCAGAGTTGAGCAGTTGTGATAAAGACCATGGGGCCTGAAAAGCCTAGAATGTTTTCTGTCTAGCCCGGTCTTAAGCATTTAAATCCTTGAAGCCCAGATTTTTCTCCTTGAAGTTTTAACTTACCGAATTTTAGAAATACATTAGAAATGTTACTGATCAACTAAAAATTACAAGCACTTAAAAGCGTACATAGAGCATCTGGTATTGTAGGTCCAGCATGGGGATATACGGGCTGACGTCAGAGTGCCCACTCTTGCTGGGCACTGTGCACTGACCTGCCTTCACATTTAACCCCTCAGCCCCAGGATCCTCCCGGGCCTCCTTGTGAGCAGCTGCCCTGCCATGAGAGAGAGAGAGAGAGAGAGACACACACACACACCACACCACCCTCTCCCACCGCCCCTTCAGGCTTCATTTCTCTTGTCCTTAGGCTGTGGTGATTTCATTGTCCTCCAACTCATCCAATACTCGGGCACTTGGGTCCCTAGACCTCTTCTGGTCTTCATTCTTTACCTCTGCCTTATCTGTTCGCTCCCATGGTCTTAGGGCAGATTTGATCACTCTCAATAACTGCATTGTCTTTACAATCATGATTTCAAACATCCCATTTTGACTGCCACCTCCAATTTTCCAGATCAGGCTAGATAGTAATCCCCCAGGAAATTTTTTATAATTATAAAATTTACCACTTTAACCATTTTTAAATGTACAGTTTAGTATTAACCCTATTTGGTATTCATCCTGTTGTATAGTCATCACCATCCATATTCTGAACATTTTCATCTTGTAAAACCAAACTCTAAACGTCTTAAACAGTAGCTCCCGTTCTCCCCTCTCCAGCTGCTGGCAACCACCATTCTACTTTGACTCTATGAATCTGACTACTTTACCTCATAGGAGTGAAACTGTATGTATTTGTCCTCCTGTGACTGCCTGCTTCTCAGCACAATGCCTTTGGGGTTCACCTGTGTTGTGACTTGTGTCAGAATTTTCCTCATTTTTATGGCTGAAAAGTATTCCATTATGTAGCTACACCATATTTTATCCATCTGCCAGTGGGCACCTGGTTGTCTCTAACTTTTGGCTATTGCGAATAATGCAATATTGTGAATATTGAGCATGGGTGTACGAATACCTGTTCGTATCTGTGATTTCAATTGCTTGGGTATATAACCAGAAATGAGACTGTTGGATCATATGGTAATTTTATTTTTAACTTTGTGAGGAACTACCATACTGTTTTTGTTTTATTTATTTTTAACATTTAAGCTGAGTTTTAATCCTGAGAATTTTTTTAAAGACTATTTATTTGAGAGTGAAAGCGAGAGAGATCACAGAGAGGGAGAAGCAGATCTGCTACTGAGCCGAGCGCCCAGTGCAGGGCTCCAAGCCAGGACCCCTGGGATGATGATCTGAGCTAAAGGCAATCACTTAACTGACTGAGCCACTCAGGAACCCCTCTTCTGTCCTTTTATTTATTTCTTTCTTTCCTTTTTTTAAAAAGATTTTATTTATCTGACAGGGAGACAGCAAGAGAGGGACCACAAGCAGGGGGAGTGGTAGAGGGAGAAGCAGGTTCCTCACTGAGCAGGGAGCCCGATGTGGGGCTCGATCCCAGGACCCTGGAATCATGACCTGAGCCAAAGGCAGATGATTAACAACTGAGGCACCCAAGCACCCCTGTCCATTTCTTGACTGGATTATGTGTTCTTTAGATGTTGAGTTTGATCAGTTCTTTATAGATTTTGGATACCAGTCCTTTATCTGGTAAGTCATTTGCAAATATCTTCACCCATTCTGTTGGTTGTCTTTTGGTTTTGTTGACTGCTTCCTTTGCTGTACAGAAGCTTTTTATCTTGGTAAGTCCCAGTAGTTCAATTTTGCCTTTGTTTCCCTTGCCTTTGGAGATGTGTCTAGCAAGAATTGCGGTGGCCGAGATCAAAGAGGTGCTGCCTGTGTTCTCTAGGATTTTGATGGATTCCTGTCTCATATTTAGGTCTTTCATCCATTTTGAGTCTATTTTTGTGTATGGTGTAAGGAAATGGTGTAGTTTCATTCCTTTGCATATGGCTGCCCAATTTTCCCAACACCATTTGTTGAAGAGACTTTTTCCCATTGGATATCCTTTCCTGCTTTGTCAAAGATTAGTTGACCCTAGAGTTGAGGGTCCATTTCTGGGTTCTCTGTTCTATTCCATTGATCTATGTGTTTTTGTGTCAGTACCATACTGTCTTGATGATTACAGTTTTGTAATAGAACTTGAAGTCTGGAATTGTGATGCCACCAGCTTTGGTTTTCTTTTTCAACATTCCTTTGGCTATTCAGGGTCTTTTCGGGTTCCAAACAAATTTTAGAATTATTTCTTCCAGCTCTGTGAAAAAGTTGATAGTATTTCCATAGGGATTGTATCAAATGTTTAGATTGCCCTAGGTAGCTTAGACATTTCAACAGTATTTATCCTTTCAACCCATGCACATGGGACGCTTTTCCATTTCTTTCATGAGTGTTCTATAGTTTTCTGAGTACAGATCCTTTGCCACTTTGTTTAGGTTTATTCCCAATTATCTTACGGTTGTGGGTGCAGTTGTAAATGGGATCGACTCCTTAATTTCTTTCTCAGTGTATAGAAATACAACTGATTTCTGTGCATTGATTTTACATTCTGCCACTTTGCTAAATTCTGCCACTTTGCTTAATTTATGAGTTTTCCACATAGAGTATCCTGTCATCTGCAAAGAGTGAGAGTTTCAATTCTTTGCTGATTCAGATGCCTTTTCTTTTTGTTGTCTGAATACTGAGGCAGGAATTCTAGTACTGTGTTGAACAGTGGTAACAGTGGACATCTCTGTCATGTTCCTGAACTTAGGGGAAAAGCTCACTTTTTCCCCATCGAGAATGATACTCACGTTGAGCTTTTTGTATGTGGCTTTTATGATATTCTTTATCCCTACACGTCTTACACTGTGAAGTTTTAATTAAGAAAGGATGCTGTACCTTGTCAAATGCTTTTTCTGCATCTATTGAGAGGATCCTATGGTTCTTGTCCTTTTATTGTGGTGTATCATGTTGATTGATTTGCAGCTGTTGAGCCACCCTTGCAGCCCAGGAATAAATTACACTTGGTCATGGTGAATAATCCTTTTAATGTACTGTTGGAGCCTACTGCTAGTATCCCAGTAAGAATTTTTGCATCATCCAGGTTTATCAGGGATATTGGTCTTTTCAGTGGGGTCTTTGGTTTTGGAATCAAGGTAATACTGGCCTGACAGAATGAGTTTGGAAGTTTTCCTTCCATTTCTATTTTTTGAAAGAACTTCAGAAGAACAGGTGTTAATTCTTTAAATGCTTGGTAGAATTCCCGAGAAGCCCTGGACTCTGCTCAGGTTTTCTATTTCTTCCTGGTTCATTTTTGGTAATTTATACATCTCTAAGGAATGCATCCATTTCTTCCAGATTGCCTAATTTGTTGGCATATAGTTGCTCATCATATGTTCTTTATTTCCTTGGTGTTGGTTGTGATCTCTCCCTTTTCATTCATGATTTTATTTTATTAATTTGGGGTTTTTTTCTTTTCTTTTTGATAAGTCTGGTGGGGGAGGGGGTGTCATCGATCATACTAATTCTTTCAAAGAACCAGCTCCTAGTTTTGTTGATCTGTTCTGCTGTTCTTTTGGTTTCTATTAAATTGATTTCTCCTCTAATATTAATTATTTCTCTTCTTCTGCTGGGTTTAGGCTTTATTTGCTATTCTTAAGCTCCTTTAGGTGTAGGGTTGGGCTGTGTCTTTGAGGCCTTTCATGTTTCTTGAGAAAGGCTTATATTGCTATGTACTTCCCTCTTAGGACTGCCTTTGCTGCATCCCAAAGGTTTTGAACAGTTGTGTTTTCATTTTCATTTGTTTCCATAAAAATTTTTAAAATTCTTCTTTAATTTCCTAGTTGACTCATTCATTCTTTAGTAGGATGCTCTTTAACCTCCATGTATTTGAGTTCTTTCCAAATTTCCTCTTGTGACTGAGTTCCAGCCTCAAAGCATTGTGGTCCAAAAATATGCAGGGAATGATCCATGTCTTTTGGTACTGGTTGAGACCTGATTTGTGACCCAGTATGTGATCTATTCTGGAGAATGTTCCATGTAGACTTGAGAAGAATGTATATTCTGGGGGCACATGTGTTTTAGTCGGTTAAGCATCTGCCTTTGGCTCAGGTCATGATCCCAGGGTCCTGGGATTGGGTCCCGCATCCGGCTTCTTATTCAGCAAGGAGCCTGCTTCTCCCTCTCCTCTGCCTGCCACTCCTCCTGCTTGTGCTCTGTCAAATCAATAAAACTTAAAAAAAAAAGTGGGGGCG
Source organism: Enhydra lutris kenyoni (assembly GCF_002288905.1). NCBI lineage: Eukaryota > Metazoa > Chordata > Mammalia > Carnivora > Mustelidae > Enhydra > Enhydra lutris. The sequence goes on along the minus strand of NW_019154093.1, from coordinate 73,198,910 downwards.
CCTGGGTGGCTCAGTGGTTAAGCCTCTGCCTTCGGCTCAGGTCATGATCTCAGGGTCCTGGGATCGAGTCCCACGTCGGGCTCTCTGCTCAGTGGAGAACATGCTTCCTCCTCCTCCTCCTCTCTCTCTCTCTCTCTATCTGCCTACTTGTGATCTCTCTCTGTCAAGTAAATAAATAAATAAATAAAATGTTTTTTTTAAGTGTATTCTGCTGCTTTAGGATGGAATGCTGTGAATACATCTGTGAAATCTATCTAGTCCAGTGTGTCATTCAAAGCCCTTTTTTCTTTGTTGATCTGCTTAGAAGATCTGTCCATTGTAACGAGTTGGGTGTTAAAGTCCCCTACTATTGGGGCACCTGGGTGGCTCAGTCAGTTAAACATCTGCTTCCCACTCAGGTCATAGATCTTGGGGTCCTGGGATTGAGCCCTGAGTTCAGGGCTTCCTGCTCAGCAGCGAGTCTGCTTCTCCCTCTTCTTTCCCCACCTCTCACCGTGTGCTTTCTCTCTGTTCTCTCAAATAAATAAATCTTAAAAATTTTTAAGTCCCCTACTATGACTATATTATTATCAATGTGTTTCTTTAATTTTGTTATTAATTGGTTTGTATAATTGGCTGCTCCCATGTTAGGGGCATGAATATTTACAATTGCTAGATCTTCTTGTTGGATAGACCCTCTAATTATGACATAGCATCTTTCCTCATCTCTTATACAGTCTTTGGTTTAAAATTTCATTTGTCTGAAATGAGGATTGCCACCCCGCTTTCTTTTGATGTCCGTTAGCATGGTAATGGTTTTCCACCCCCTTACTTTCAATCTGGAAGTGTCTTTGGGTGCAAAATGAGTCTCTTGCAGACAGCACATGAATGGGTCTTTTTTTTTTTTAATCCAATCTCATGCCCCCCCCCGCCCTTTTTTAAAGATTTTATTTGATAGAAAAAGATCACAAGTAGGCAGAGAGGCAGACAGAGAGAGAGAGAGGAGGAAGCAGGCTCCTCACTGAGCAGAGAGCCCGATGCAGGGCTCGATCCCAGGACCCTGGGATCATGACTTGAGCCGAAGGCAGAGGCTTTAACCCACTGAGCCACCCAGGTGCCCCAATCTCATACCCTGTCTTTTGATTGGGGCATATTTAGCCCATTTACATTCAGAGTAACTACTGAAAGATATGAATTTCGTGCCACTGAATTACCTATAAAGTCACTGTTTCTGTATATGGTCTATGTTCCTTTCTGGTGTTACTTTTGGGCTCTTTGCTTAAAGGATCCCCTTTAACATTTCTTGCAGGACTGGTTTAATGATCATAAATTGTTTATTTTGGAAGTGTTATTATCTCTTCTATTTGGAATGACTTTCTAGCTGGACAGTATTCTTGGCTATGTATTTCTCATTTAGCAACCTGAATGTATCATGCCAGTCCTCTCTGGCCTGCCAGGTCTCTGCAGAAAGGTCTGTTGCTAACCCTTTATTTCCACTCTTGTAGGTTATAGACCTTTTGTCCTGAGCTGCTTTCAGGATGTTCTCTGAGATTTGCAAGCTTCACTATTCTTTTTTTTTTTTTTAATTTATTCATTTGACAGAGATCACAAGTAGGTAGAGAGACAGGCAGAGAGAGAGGAGGAAGCAGGCTCCCCGCTGAGCAGAGAGCCCGATGCGGGGCTTGATCCCAGGACCCTGGGATCATGACCTGAGCCAAAGGCAGAGGCTTTAACCCACTAAGCCACCCAGGCGCCCCTGCAAGCTTCACTATTATGTCGGCGCGTTGACCTATTTTTACTGATTTTGAGGGGGATGGTTCTCTGTGCCTCCTGGACTTGAATGCTTGCTTCTTTCCTCAGATTAGGAAAGTTCTCAGGTATAATTTGTCCCCACTTCTTCTGGGATCCTAATTATTCTAGTATTGTTTACTTTATGGTATCACTTATCTCTTGCATTTTCTCATGATCCAGTAGTTCTCGGTTTTTCTCAGCTTCTTCATTCCCCATCATTTTGTCATCTGTATCACTATCTTCTGCCTCATTTACCCTAGCAGTTAGAGCCTCCGTTTTTAAATTGTATTTCACTGATAGCCTTTTTGATTTCAATCTTTTTAGATTTTAGTTTTTATTTTGTCAGAAAGGGATTCTCTAGTATCTTCTATGCTTTTTTCAAGACCAGCTAATATCTTTATAATTGTTATTCTGAACTCTAGTTCTAACATATCCATACCGATTAGGTCCCTGGTAAGTCAGTATTGCCTCTTGTTCTCTTTTGAGGTGAGTTTTTCTATCTTGTCATTCTTGCAGAAAGTGGTTGCCTTTCTCTTTGTAGATTGCAGCAATTCTTTTTCTTAGATCTCTGGTTGAGTTCACAGGTGTTCAGAATGATTTGATGGCTCTGTAGCTGAATTCCTGGGACTAGACAAAACTGAGTTCTCCTACTCTTCTGCAATCTTGGAAAGTCCCACCATACTGTTTTTCATAGCAGCCTCACCGTTTTCTATTTCCACCTGCAGTGCACCAACATTTCCAATTTCTCCATGTCCTCACCAATGCTCGTTGTTTTCTGGTGGGGTTTTTTGTGTTTTAATGGTAGCGTCTTAATGGGTATGAGGTGGTATTTCATTGTGGTTTTGATTTGCATTTCTCTAATTTGTGATGTTGAGCATCCCTTCATATATTATTGGCCATTTGTATATTTTCTTTGGAGAAATGTCTCTTTTGGTTCTTTGGGGACGGGTTGGGGAAAAGGGAGAGAGGATCTTAAGTAGGCTCTGTGCTATGCATGAGCCCCAGCATGGGGCTCAATATCATGACACTGACCTCATGACGTGAGCTGAAATCAAGAGTCGGTCACTTAACCAACTGAGCCACCTGTGTCTATTTCTGAAACAGGTTTTTTTGTAGTTAAGTTTTAGGGTTCTCTATATTCTGAATTAATCCTTTATCAGTTATATGATGTGCAGATATTTTCTGTGAGTTGCCTTTTTACTTTTGTAAGAGTGTTATTTAACGTACAAAAGTTTTAAATTTTCATGACGTCCAGTTTATCTACTTCTTCTTTTGTTGCCTGTACCTTTGGTGTCATAACTAAGAAATCACTGCCAAATCCAAAATCTTGAAACTTTCCCCTTAATGTTTTCTACAAATTTTATAGTCTTAGCTCTTGCATTTAGGTCTTTGATCCATTCTGAATCAGTTTTTATATATGGTATTAGGTAAGGGTTTAGCTTTATTCTTTTGCATGTGGATAGTTTTTCCAGAATCATTTGATGATGAGAATCCTTTCCCCATTTAATAGTCATGGCATACTTGCTGAAAATCACTAGACCACATATTCAAGGATTTATTTCTGGGCTCTCTTTCCAATTGGTATATATGTTTGTCATATGCCAGTACCAAAACTATTTGGTAACTGTGGCTTTGTAGTAAAATTTGAAATCAGGAAATGTGAGCCCTCTTTGTTCTGCTTGCTCCAAATTGAGTTATTTGGGTTCCTGTGGAATTTCAAGATGGAATTTTCTGTTTCTGTAAAAAACCTTATTTACATTTTGTTAAGAAATGCACTGAATCTGTAGATTACACTCTGGATGGTATGGGCATTTTAACAATATTAAGTTGTCTAATCCATGAACATGAGATTTTTTCCATTTATGAGGTTTTCATGTCTTTCAGAAATATTCTATAGTTTTTATTGTTCATTAACCTCCCTGGTTAAGTTCATTCTTGGGTAGCTTACTCTTTTTGATGCTACTGTAAGAACTGTTAATTTCCTATTTAGTCTGTTCATCATTGTTGGTGTATGGAAACACGACTGATTATTTGGATATTTTATATCCTGTTATTTTGCTGAATTTGTTTCATAGTTCTGACAGGGTTTTTTGTGGGTTTTGTTGGTGAAATCTTTAGGGTTTTCTACATCTGAAACTGTCATTTCTGAACATAGATAACTTTTTCCTTTCTAGTCTGGACTTTTTTTTCCTTTGCCTAACTACTCCGCTAGAAGTTCCAGTATTATGTTGAATAAAGGTGGCAAAAGTGGGCTCCTTGTGTTGATCTTAGAGAATAGCTTTTGTCTTTTACCATTGAGTATGATAGTGGCTGTGGCTATTTCACAAATGACTTTTTTTTTTATCTATAAATTTGCACATGTGTACGCACACAGGGTCAAGGGCACAGGGAGACGGACAAGCAGACTCTGCTGAGCGCAGAGACCCACATGGAGTCCACAACCCTGAGACCTGATCTGAAACTCAAGAGTTAGACACTGCGAGGCTCAGTGGGTTAAGCCTCTTGCCTTCGGCTCAGGTCATGATCTCAGGGTCCTGGGATTGAACCCCACACTGGGCTCTGCTCAGCGGGGAGCCTGCTTCCTCCTCTCTCTCTTCCTACTTATGATCTCTCTGTCAAATAAATAAAAAGACATTGCAACTGACTCTGTGCCCAGGCACCCCTCATAAATGACTTTTATTATGTTGTGGTAGTTTATTACTATTCCTAGTTTGTTGAGTGTTTTTAACATGAAAATGTGTTGAATTTTGTCAGATGCTTTTTCTATATCCATTTAGATGATCGAGTGGGGGTTCCCCCCCACTTTCATTCTATTAATGTGTATCTATTGCATTGATTCCCGTGTTGAATTATTCCTGTATTCCAGGAACAAATTCCTCCTGGGTATGGTATATAATCCATTTACTGGATTCTGCTTGCTAGTATTATATTGATGATTTTTGCATCTATATTCAAAAAGGGTATTGGCCTCATAAGTTTTCTTATAGTGTCTTGTCTGGCTTTGATATCAGGACAATATTGGCTTCATAGAATGATTTAGGAATAGGAAGTATTCCCTTCTCTTCAGTTTTTTGGAGGAGTATGAGGATGGGTGTAGTTTTTTAAATGTTTGGCAGAATTCACCAGTGAAGCCATCAGGTCCAGGGCTTTTCTTCGTCAGGAAGTTTTTTATTGCTGATGCAATGTCCTTATGGATTATGGGACTATTTTCTGTTCATGATTCAGTGTTGGATGATTTTGTGTTTCTAGTTATTTGTCCATTTCATACAGGTTATTCAACTTGTTGGCATATAATCATTCAGAGTAGTCTCCTAAAATCATTATTTCTGTGGAATATGAGTAATGTCCCCACTTTTATTTCTAATTTTAGTAATTTGAGGCTTTTCTTTTTCTTACTCTAGTTAACTGTTTACCAGTTACATAAACATTTACCAGTTGTGTTAAACTTTTCAAATAATCAGATTTAAGATTTGATTTTTTCCCCCTGTTTTTCTGTTCTCCATTTCCTTCCTTCTGCTAGTTTTAAATTTATCTATGAAGTTAGGTTGTTAATTTGAGATCTTCCTTCTTACAGCTATAAAATTTTTCAGAGTACTACCTTCATTGTATCCCAAAGTTTTAGAAGATTGTGTTTCCATTTTCATCAGTCTCTAGGTATTTTCTAATTTCTCTTATGATTTTCTCTTTACCTACTGGTTAATTTCCACAAGTTTGTGAATTCTCCATTTTTTCCCTCTATTGTTGTTTCTAACTTCATCCTGTTGGGGTCAGAATATCTTCTATGTATGATATCTGTCTTTTTAAATTGTTGAGACTTATTTTGTGGCCTAACATATGGTCTCTCCTGGAGAATATCCCATATGCACTTGAGAAGAATGTATGTTCTGTAAGAACTAGTTAGCCCATTGTGTTATTCAAGTTTATCCACTGCCTGGTTGTCTTACCTATTTTTGAGAGGGGTCTTGAAACCTTCAGCTGTTTTTGTAGAAATGTTCATTTTTCCTTTCTGTCAATTTTTGCTTCATATATATTGATGGTATGTTATTAGGGACAATATTTCTTTTTTTTTTTTAGATTTTGTTTATTTGACAGAGATCACAGGTAGGCAGAGAGAGAGAGAGGAGGAAGCAGACTCCCCACTGAGCAGAGAGCCTGATGTGGGGCTTGACCCTTGGATCATGAACTGAGCCAAAGGCAGAGGCTTTAACCCGATGAGCCACCCAGGTGCCCCTAGGGACAGTATTTTTTTTTTTTTTTTTTTTTTTTTAAAGATTTCATTCATTCATTCGACAGAGAAAGAGATCACAAATAGGCAGAGAGAGAAAGGGAGGGAAGCAAGTTCCCTGCTGAGCAGAGAGCCCGATGCGGGGCTCAATCCCAGGACCCTGAGATCATGACCTGAGCCGAAGGCAGAGGCTTTAAACCCACTGAGCCACCCAGGCGCCCCGCCCCCCCCCCCCGGGACAGTATTTCTTAAAAGCCATTGGGATCGTTGTTACTTTTCTCTTTCATATCTTTCATTTCCTTACTTCCCTTTTCGATGCACCCTAGATTCCAAAGTCCCTTACTGAACTAACTCTGTGGTGTGTGCTTCTCTCCCAATCTATCCTATTCTGTCAAAATACTGACCTTGATTAAATCTCTGTATCCTTAAGTAGGTGGTTATACCTCAAGAAAAAAATACCACTGTACTGACCTATTTCCATGACTTATTCAAATGAGTCCTCAGGGTAGCTCAGTACTTCTATTACTTTCCCCTGCTCAAAATGCTTTCAGTTTCTTAAAGAAACTATGTTCCACAATTTCCACTAATGTCCCTACTTCTTACTTTGCTAAGAAAATAAAAGCCACCAGAGAGAATTCCTACCTACACTTACCTCCAAATCTGTACACATAATACTCTGTGTAAAAACTTTGATTATCCCATACTATGCTGCATCACCCATTACTCCCTCTATGATCATTTCTATCAGCATACATGCAGTATTAACTTCCAAAGTAAGAAAACCCACTTCTATCTCCCCTTTATACTTTCCATTTTCTCAACCCCCTCAATCCTTTGTCCCCGTCATGTCACTAAAACAGTATCTTTCAAAAAGACTAATAATCTCCATGTTGCCAAATCTCATAGATTAGCCCATCATCTTACCTGGCTTCTTAGCAATGTTCTTAAAACAGTTTCTTCAGTTTGCTTCTACCACTCTCTGGGCTGACTGCTGCTTTGCTGGCTTATCTTACTCTACTCAGTTAGATTTTGGAATGCCCAGAGCTTAGTCTTCCTGTTTCTTTATTCTTTGGATACTGTCTTCCCAAGCATTTAATACCAGCATGCTGATGACTCCCAAAATCTTTTCTTTCTGGGGCTCCAGATTTTTATATCCAGTGGCCTACTCAACATCTCTACTTGAGGATCTACTTACGTAACTCAGATTTACATATCTAAAGTAGAACTGCTTTTTCTTCCCCCAAACCTGTTTCTCCTCTTGACTTCTCCATTTCAGTAAACTGCACCATTCACTGACTAAAAGATAGGAGCCTTCCTTGATTCTTTCTTATACCCTCCATCCAATTTATTAACAGGTCTTACCCATCAACCATAACTTCAAAGTATATCCCTATTCTGACTGCTTATCATCACTACTACCACCACTACACTAGTCAAAGTCCTCTTTTACCTGAATTACCCATATTGGTTTTTCTAGGTGGCTTTTCTGCTAACACCCTTTGCCACTCCACATGCTTTCAGCAGTAGCCAGAATGATTGGAATACAAGAACCTCATCATGGATTATAAGATATAGGCTGGTTATTTCTCCATCCTGATGTCCTACCACTCTCTTATTCTTTATTCACTCCATGCCAGTCACACTGGCCACCTTGTCATTCCCTAAGCCTGCTAAGCTTTTATATCCAAGAAGAGATCTATTATCTCGGCATGGAACACTTTCACTAAATCTTCACATGGCTGACTGTTTCACCTCATTCAGCTCTCGGTTCATATGCCAATACTGAAACCTCTTTCCTAACAACCACCATCCCTGGATACCCCAACTCCTGTATCTTGCTTTAATTTTCTTTATAGCATGTTATCAGTACCTGACATAGAATATCTATGTACATGTATATACATGTACAGACTTACTGACTCACACTAAAATATAGGATCCTTTAAAAGCCAAGTATGTCTCAAATGTCTAGTGCAGAAAACATAATAGGTGCTCAATAATTTTCTGTTAATTGAATGAGAGGTAGGTAGTATATGTATCATCATCTCATCTTTTTATGAATGAGAAAACACAGAATTAGGGTTGGGCAGAGGAAATGTCTCTTTAGTAAAAATAACTATTTTTCTTATGGTCCTGTTCAAGTTATTTGAGCTATTCTTTAACCATTTTGACAAGTAATTATTAAAATAACTAAAAAATGAAAGCTATCTCAATATGTGCATTACTTCTAAAGTTCTCTAGAGAGGGCCCCAGCTAGACTCCCCATATTAATCCCTGGCTGATCCCAATGCTTTTCCCTAACATTTAGGAAGAGGAGCTCTTTTCTAGGTCTCCTTTTACACCACTCACAGTCTGTTCACCACCATAGCTCAGAGTCATCAGCAACATCTCACCTCGCCTCACCACCAAAATAATACAAGTAAAAAGCCATCACAGAGGGGCGCCTGGGTGGCTCAGTGGGTTAAAGCCTCTGCCTTCAGCTCAGGTCATGATCCCAGGGTCCTGGGATCGAGCCCCACATCGGGCTCTCTGCTTGTCAGGGAGCCTGCTTCCCCTCCTCTCTCTCTGCCTGCCTCTCTGCCTACTTGTGATCTCTGTCAAATAAATAAAAATAAATTTAAAAAATATATATATATTAAAAAAAAAAAAAGAAAGCCATCACAGAGCTCTGTAGTGTATGATGGACCCCTGAATAATAAGTGTGTCCCTAATACAAAATGAGCCCTTCCCAAATTAAAATTATAATACTGACAAAGCTCCCAATAGCATCTGAGCCATACAGATTGTCATAAATATGCATACATACTTGACATTTTACAAGGATGTCAAAGAAGTCTTCATCAGGCTCTTTGTTGTCATTAGTCATCAGGTGGCCAAGTACAGACTTATTGTTGTTTTGTGTCAGTCGAAGCCCCGGCAAATTATTGAAACTGGCCCTTTGGTCATCGAGACGGCGGCTCTGTGAGCTGGCAAGAAGATCTAAAAACTCATCCGTGTTGGGGGATACCATGGAAACAGATGGTGCTATGAATCAAAAAAAATCCATAACATTACAAAAACATTTAAGCACACTTTTAAACACGTATAGTTCCTTTCCGCCTTGTTCAGTCCCAACATCCACTCTGTCCCCCTAAGTCACTGACAGGCTGGGGCCTGACTAGATGGGCAGGGAGGGATGAAAGAAGCCCAGAGTACTTCAGATTATCCAGTTTGATGTTACTCAGATTTGACTGTACTTCCTTTTATCTAATGTCCACTTAAAATGTAACTACAAGGGGTGCTGCCTCAGTTAACTGCCTGCCTTTTGATCTCACGGTCATGAGTTCGAGCCTTGTGTTGGGGTCCATGCTGGATGTGGAGCCTACTTAAAAACAAAACAAAACATACTTTATAAGATCTGGAGCTAGATTTTGGAAGGTAATAAACTTTCTTAGATAATTTCTCACGTGAGAATGAATGAGACTGTTTTTATTCTATGCCCTGGATAGGAAGAGTTAAGTGTTACTGGTAAGTAAGTCCTAGTCTGTGGCAGAGGAAGTCTTTCGGTAGCTGAAGTAGGAAATTTAAGTAACCCATTTTAGACCTTTCTAAGGTGCAGGCAGACCTTAGCCTCAGCCTTAGTCATAGGTTCCTCTTCTGTCTCGGCTTTTTTTTTTTTTTTAAAGATTTTATTTATTTGACAGAGAGAGATCACAAGTAGGCAGAGAGGCAAGCAAGAGAGAGAGAGAGAGAGGGAGGGAGGAGGAAGCAGGCTTTCTGCCTAGCAGAGAGCCCGATGTGGGACTCGGTCCCAGGACCCTGAGCTCATGACCTGAGCTGAAGGCAGAGGCTTAACCCACTGAGCCACTCAGGCAGCCCTGTCTCGGCTTTTTAAAATCCAGATAGGATGCATTTTTGTTTTATATAGAATTATAAGATATGTATAACTTAAATTTTTTCCCCTCACTATTTTTACTTTTAAAGTTAGATTTTTTCCCCAGTTCCAAAGAATCTAGGGAGACAGTATGCTATAGTTAGTAGAAAGTGCAGTGGACTAAAATACATATAAACCTAGGGGAACTGAAACAGAACTTTGTTTTGAACTGAAGAAATACCAGCATTTCCAATACACCTGGGTTCAGGCTCATTTACTGTACTTGCTCTGATGAGAACTAAACTCTCAGAAAGAAATCATAAGAATATCACAAGGAACTATTAAAACTGGGGGAGAAGCAGAGATAACTCACTTTTTAGCATCATTCTAGGGGGAGTGGAAGAAGCTGCAGTTGAAGCAGGCCCACAGCTCTGTTCTTGTAAGCAGCACCTCTGATCATCCATCCGATTGCTCTGAAATCGGCTTACCAAGTCAAAGAATCCTTCATCGCCAATAGTATCTGTACTGACTTTCTGAAATATTGAGAGAAAATCTAAATATTCCAGCATTATCATTCCATATCATGAATGGAATGATATCATGATACATGTGCAAAAGGTAAAGAATGAAGATTAAAAATAAAAATTGACACTTTCATTATAAAGAATTCAAGATGGCAACCTTGGTAATAGAATTACTCCAATCCAACTAATAAAAAGCATTTCTAGTTATGTATAATTTTTTTAAGATTTTATTTGACAGAGGGACAAAGATCACAAGTAGGCAGAGAGGCAGGCAGGGGGGTGGGGGGAAGCAGTCTCCCCGCCGAGCAGAGAACCCGATGTGGGGCTCGATCCCAGAACCCTGGGATCATGACCTGAGCCAAAGGCAGAGGCCTAACCCACTGAGCCAACCAGATGCCCCTAGTTATGTATAGTTTTTAATCCTTATATTTCCAAGGCTAAAGAAATGTACCTCAGGGACCTTGGGTGGCTTAGTCTAAGCACCTGCTTTCAGCTCAGCTCATGATCCCAGGGTCCTGGGATCCAGTCCTGTGCTGGGCTCCCTACCCAGTGAGGAGTCTGCTTCTTCCTCTGCCTGCCACTCCCCCTGCTCACGCTCTGTCTCAAATAAATAAATAAATACCTTTAAAAAAAAAATGTACCTCATACTCTGGGGAACTGCTTCAGATACTGAATGAATTTATATAATTTCATTCAGTATTCATTATATAAATTCATTATCTGAAGCAGTTTATTTTTAAACAGGCTCAAAGTTCAGTTCTAAGATTCTACAACAGAATTTGAAAGTAAACTAATTTAAGAACTGAAAACTAAGAATAGTGATTTCCAATTTCCAGTGATTTCCAATTGAAAACTAAGAACTGTGATTTCCAAGTCCTTTATTAAAGATGTGGTCTTGAAAAAATATAAAACTTCAAATAAATGAATATTTGGGGCAGAGGGAAACCAGTCATACTTTAGTTGGAAAGCTTAAAATGACAGTTGCAGTGTTTAATAAAAAGTATTTTTTCATAATGATGTAAATATTATAGTAGAGGTACATTTATATCAAGTGTTATAGGCCTTAGGAGAAGGGCAGAACTAATTCTTAAGGGACAAGAGAAGTCTTTCAAAATAAATAAATAAAGACTAACATAATTTTCCCAAAAGCTCTCATTGAAAAATGGACTTGATAATTTGAAGAATCTTTGTAATTTATTTTGATTCTTTTATCAGAGTATAACTTAGCTAGATTAGAGATACTCCAGATATTTTATTTCTTAATATTTTAAGTTATATTTAATAACTTGTTTCTTGTTTCATCAAAATAGTTTTTAACTGTTATAATTTCAGTATAAATAAACAGAAGTTGATGCTAGCAGATACTGTTTTAAATTAGTATTTTAAAATCCTTGATCATCTAAATTTCATTTGTTTAACTTCTAAGCTGAAAGAAGGACAGTTTTACTGGGAGACACTGCAGTAAATAAAAGGTAGTATTTTTGCAAATAGGGACAATTACTGTCCAAAGTAGTGAAACAACATGAATGGAGAAATTATAGTTTCTAGCTTTGAAGACAACAGAAAGAGGGAAATATGGAAGACTTCTTTGAATAAAAATGGCATTTTATATTAAATGTCCAATATAAATTTCCAAATATTCAGTTTCAGTATAAGAATACTAAAATGTAGATACTCAAAATTTTATTTTATACATACTCTCTGAGAATTTGGAATTCGGTGATCAATGGAATTACTGGCATCCTGGAGAACTTTAGTGGAGGAATTAGTTTTGTATTTTTTCCCCTTCAATCTGTTGACAAAGAGCAGCTTCGCAGAAGGTTTGGCAATAAGAGGCTTTTGTTTAGCAAGAATTTCACTGTTCCAGTTCTGTACCTACAAAATTATAAATATAAAAAATGGAAAGCAGGACATGAAAAAAACAAAGCTATCTCTGGTTTTCTCTAATAGTAACCTGCTGTCACCACTCATTTTGTGTGGAGGGGCAGCTAGGTCTCTTAATAAATTCCTTTTTGCCAGTGTGTCTCACTATTTTCAACAGCTCGTACCAAATGTATACTGTGGATTTCTCACTACCAAAACATAAAATGGTGGCTTTTAAGAACTTAAGAAAATAGTTTTTCAAAATACCATAAAAATAAAATTTGAATGGTCAGGGAAAGAGCAAGTTTTATTCTGAACGTGAGTTAGTTAATCTGTTACAACTGGAAATTTTGGATGCACATAGAATTTTTAACTGTAGAAATTAACATTAATTTATATATAAATTTAAAATTTAAAATTATTAAAATTTATATAAGCAGTAGTAATTTTTGGTGATACTTTTTGTTTTCACCAGCTACTAATTCTCAATAGGTAAAACATCTAATGAGCAATTTATATAGGCCTAGACCTAGTTTAAATATACTTAACCTCTAAATAGCAAACTCAATATAACAAATATTTACTCTGTGGAAAGGGAAACCTACAGTATGTACAGTAGCTATGTGACATTTGCGGCTTTAACATTTCAGTCTTAAGTGTTTGCAAATAAGTCCAAAAGTCTGTTATGTAATAACTAATAATTTGATAAAACACATTTTTTTCATGGTTACATCATGAGGCACAAATTAGAGTAAGTCCTATTCCTGAGGCTACCATACCTGAGACAGGCAGCTAGTGAGCGACTAAGCCAGCTATCTGCATCAAATGAAGCCTCCCCATACCCTGAACCACCGCACCCCTCCCACAGGCTCCCATTCCTTTTCTCATACAGGTGATAAGGGGAAACTATTGCTAGAGTGGACTTCAGGGTCTACTGATTCAAGAAAAACTAAATGGCTCCAGATGTTAGAACATAAAACCCACCTATATCCCAACTGTTTGTGAAAAATTTTAAATGTTTCCTATATACTTACTTGGACCTTTCAACAAAAACACTGAAGAACACAGACTGGAACGATGTCCTTAAAATTACGAAGGAAAATTATTTCCAGCCAATAATTCCAATGTAAGTGGAACTACCAATCAAATGTGAGAGTAGCAAAAAGGCGTTTTCTGACATCCAGGGTCTCAAGACCTCCCTTCAGTTACACTCTTTCCCAAGAAGCATCTCTAAGACAGACATCTTTTTTCTTTATATATGTTTCTTTACTTTGTTGAGACTAATGAAATAACTCAGTGCAACCTTATGATGAGGAAAAGAAAACAGAACTAATTCCAAACATATTTTAAAGATAAAACTTGTCATTATTTGGCTCTTAGAAAATTACAGGGTTGAATCTGGTTAGCTGTTTTTATTTATTTATTTATTTTTTATTTATTTATTTTTTTAAAGATTTTATTTATTTATTTGACAGAGAGAAATCACAAGTAGGCAGAGAGGCAGGCAGAGAGAGAGGAGGAAGCAGGCTCCCCGCCGAGCAGAAAGCCCGACGTGGGGCTCGAACCCAGGACCTGGGATCATGACCCGAGCCGAAGGCAGCGGCCCAACCCACTGAGCCACCCAGGCGCCCGTTTTTTTTTTTTTTAATATAATTTTTTTATTATGTTAGCCATCATACAGTACATCATTAGTTTTTGATGCAATGTTCCATGATTCATTGTGCATAATACCCAGTGCTTCATGAAATATGTGCCCTCCTTAATACCCATCACCAGGCTCACCCATCCCCTCACCCCCTCCCCTCTTAAACCCTCAGTTTGATTCCTGGAGTCCATAGTCTCTCATGGTTCGTCTCCCCCTCTGACTACCCCCTCTTCATTTTTCCCTTCCTTCTAATGTCTTCCATGCTATTCCCTATGTTCCACAAATAAGTGAAATCATTTGATAATTGTCTTTCTCTGTTTAACTTACTTCACTCAGCATAATATCCTCCAGTTCCATCCATGTTGATTTAAATGTTGGGTATTCACCCTTTCTGATGGCTGAGTAATAGTCCATTGTATATACGGACTACAGCTCTTTTATCCATTCATCTGTTGAAGGGCATCTTGGCTCCTGCCACAGTTTGGCTATTGTGGACATTGCTGCTATGAACACTGGGGTGCATGTGGCCCTTCTTTTCACTACATCTGTATTTTGGGGGTAAATAGTAGTGCAATTGCTGGGTCATAGGGTAGCTCTATTTTTAACTTTTTGAGGAACCTCCACACTGTTTTCCAAAGTGGATGCACCAACTTATGTTCCCACCAACAGTGTAAGAGGGTTCCCTTTCTCCACAACCTCTCCAACATTTGTTGTTTCTTGTCTTGTCAGTTTTTGCCATTCTAACTGGTGTAAGGTGGTATCTCAGTGTGGTTTTGATTTGAATTTCCCTAATGGCTAATGATGTTGAATATTTTTTCATGTGCCTGTTATCTATTTGTATATATTCTTTGGAGAAGTGTCTGTTCATGTCTTCTGCCCATTTTTTGACTTACTTGTTTCCTAGATAACCAGTAATGAGACTGAGCAGTGAACAAAAATTTTGCAAAAAAACAAGAGTCCAGGGCCTGATGGGTTCCCTGGGGGAATTCTACCAAACATTGAAAGAAGAAATAATACCTATTCTCCTGAAGCTGTTTCAAAAAATAGAAACAGAAGGAAAATTTCCAAACTCATTCTATGAGGCTAGCATTACCTTGATCCCAAAACCAGGTAAAGACCTCATCAAAAAGGAGAATTACAGACCAGTATCTCTGATGAATATGGATGCCAAAATTCTCAACAAGATCCTAGCTAATAGGATCCAAAAGTACATTAAAAGGATTATCCATCACAATCAGATGGGATTTATCCCTGGGATGCAAGGGTGGTTGAATATTCGCAAATCAATCGATATGATAAAACAAATAAGAGACAAGAACCACACGGTCCTCTCAATTGATGCAGGAAAAGCATTTGACAAAATACAGCATCCTTTCCTTATTAAAACTCTTCAGAGTGTAGGGATGGGGGAACATTGCTCAATTTCATAAAAACCATCTATGAAAAGCCCACAGCAAATATCATTCTCAATGGGGAAAAGCTGAGAGCCTTTCCCTTAATATCAGGAACATGACAAGGATGCCCACTCTCGCCACTATTGTTCAACATAGTACTAGAAGTACTAGAAGTCCAGCAACACCAATCAGACAAAAGGAAAAGATATTCAGATTGGCAAAGAAGAAGTCAAACTCCCTCTCTTTGCAGGTGACATGATACTTTATGTGGAAACCCAAAAGACTACTCCCAAATTACTACAACTCATACAGCAATTCAGTAACCTGGCAGGTTACAAAATCAATGCATAGAAATCAGTTGGTTTCCTATACACTAACAATGTAACAGTAGAAAGAGAAATTAGGGAGTTGATTCCATTTACAATAGCACCAAAAACCTTAAGATACCTTGGAGCAAACCTAACCAAAGAGGGAAAGGATCCATACTATAGAACACTTACGAAGGAAATTGAAGAAGACATGGAAAGATGGTAAAAACATTCCATGCTCATGGATTGGAAGAATAAACATTGTTAAAATGTCTATGCTGCCCAGAGCGATCTATACTTTCAACGTCATCCTGATAAAAATACCAATGGCCTTTTTCAAAGTACTGGAACAAACAATCCTGAAATTTGTATGGAACCAGAAAAGACCCCGAATCGTCAAGGAAATGTTAAAAAAGAAAAAGCTGGGGGTATCACATTGCCTTATTTCAAGCTATACTGCAAAGCCATGATCTCTAAGACAGCATGGTACTGGCACAAAAACAGACACATAGGTCAATGGGACAGAACAGAGAACCCAGAATCCCAGAAATGGACCCTCAACTCTGTGGTCAACTAATCTTTGACAAAGCAGGAAAAAATATCCAATGGAAAAAAGACAGTCTCTTCAATAAATGGTGCTGGGAAAATTGGACAGCTCTATACAGAAGAATGAAACTCGACCATTCTCTTACACCATACATAAAGATAAACTCTAAATGGATGAAAGACCTCAATGTGAGATAGGAGTCCATCAAAATCCTAAAGGAGAACATAGGCAGTAACTTTTCAACAACTTCTTTCAAACCATGTCTCCAAAGTCAAGGAAAACAAAAGCAAAAATGAACTTTTGGGACTTCATCAAGATAAAAACTTCTGGACGCCTGGGTGGCTCAGTGGGTTAAGCCACTGCCTTTGGCTCAGGTCATGATCTCAGGGTCCTGGGATCGAGTCCCACATCGGGCTTTCTGCTCAGCAGGGAGCCTGCTTCCTCCTCTCTCTCTGCCTGCCTGTCTGCCTACTTGTGATCTCTCTCTCTGTCAAATAAATAAATAAAATCTTTTAAAAAATAAAGATAAAAACTTCTGCATAGTAAAGGAAACAGCAAAACAAAGAGGCAACCCATGGAATGGGAGAAAATATTCACAAATGACACTACAGATAAAGGGCATGTATGCATGATCTATAAAGAACTTCTCAAACTCAACACCCAAAAAAATGAATCTGGTTAGCTTCTTAAAGGAATCTATGGTTAGTACAGAGCTAGGCACAAGGTAGCAAATTAATTTTGTTACTTATTAGTATGTTCCTCAAGAATAAGAAAAAGAGGCTTAAATTGACTTAAAGGTGGGTTTTTTTTTGTTTTTTTTTTTTAATAATTTGCAGATTGGACAGCTTTGAGAACTGACAAGGTAAGAGGTAGATATTTGGGGGAAATCATGACATCCTTCAGTTTTTGAACAACTCTGACTGGAATAAAAAAGATAATGGATATAAGATCAAGTCAATTAGATGTTAGTCTTTTGAAAACTATTCTCACAAAAATGTCAATATTAAAAACCCACATGCTTGTTATAATAGGGCAGAAAAATGTTTAACATGGAAATGATAAATATGCATTATAAAATATCTTTAAATATGACAGTATTCATATGAAAACGCAAGATGAATAAATACCAAAATAACAATAACTGGGAGGTGGGATTACTGATAATTTTAATTTCCTTGTTGAAATATTCTAAAGTTATTATAATGAACTTATTTTATAAGAAGCATTTTATATCATATACCATAAAAGAACAACAACCTACTTTAACAATGTAAAATTAAGTTAAATGAAGGTGTAAGAAAGTAGTCTAGATTTTTTTTTTTTCAAAAACCTTTTCCCAGGGTGGGGGGATGGATGATATAGGTGATGGGGATTAAAGAGTACACTTAAAGGGGCACCTGGGTGGCTCAGCGGGTTAAAGCCTCTGCCTTCGGCTCCGGTCATGATCCCAGAGTCCTGGGATGGAGCCTCCCATCTGGCTCTCCGCGCAGCGGGGGGCCTGTTTCCCCCTCCTCCTCTCTCTGCCTGCCTTTCTGCCTACTTGTGATCTCTGTCTGTCAAATAAATAAATAAAATCTTAAAAAAAAAAAAAGTACACTTAGAGTGATGAGCATTCAGTAATGTATATATAAGTACTGAATCACTATATTATACACCTAAAACTCATAACACTATGTTAACTATACTGGAATTAAAACAAAAAACTTAATAAAAAAGAATAAAGACAAAAATAAGCTCTAATTATAAAGTCCCTTCTCTCTTACAAAAAAAAAAAAAAAAAAAAAAAGCCTAGACAAGATCTTGAATAAAAAGTTATCTGTCAGTTAAGAAAATGCTTTTAAGAAATGCAGCCAGAAAAACTAGATTGATCATGAATATTAACCTTGCCAATAATTTTGCCATTACTTAGCTGGAAAAAAAAAAAAAGCTTCCTAACCCTTTTTAAAATTTTTTTTCTGATTTTCTTCTAATTAAAATATACATGTACATGTTAAAGTATTCAAACAGTTCAAACTATATATAAAGTAAATATCTCTCCTAACTCAGACACCCAGTGTTTTTCCCAGAAGCAACTATTCTTTTTTTTTTTTTTTTTAAAGATTTTATTTATTTGACAGAGAGAAATCACAAGTAGGCAGAGAGGCAGGCAGAGAGAGAGGAGGAAGCAGGCTCCCCGCGGAGCAGAGAGCCCGATGCGGGGCTCGATCCCAGGACCCCGAGATCATGACCCGAGCCGAAGGCAGAGGCCTTAACCCACTGAGCCACCCAGGCGCCCCAGAAGCAACTATTCTTAGCAATTTTCTTAATATGCTTCTGGAAAG
Source organism: Enhydra lutris kenyoni (assembly GCF_002288905.1). NCBI lineage: Eukaryota > Metazoa > Chordata > Mammalia > Carnivora > Mustelidae > Enhydra > Enhydra lutris. The sequence continues at coordinate 73,180,460 of NW_019154093.1, read as the reverse complement.
GTTTTATGCATCTACAAAGGATATCTATGCATAATGCTCTTCTTGAACAGGTGGCATCATACTACACACATTCTTTTTGGACTTGTACTTTTTTCCTCATTCTTTTTTTTTTTTAAAGATTTTATTTATTTATTTGACAGAGAGAGATCACAAGTAGACAGAGAGGCAGGCAGAGAGAGGGAGAGAAGCAGGCTCCCTGCTGAGCAGAGAGCCCGATGTGGGACTCGATCCCAGGACCCTGAGATCATGACCCGAGCCGAACGCAGCGGCTTAAACCACTGAGCCACCCAGGCACCCTCCTCATTCTTTTTAAAGGAAAATTTTAAAGTGATACCTATACAAGACAAGGTTTATTTAAACTATTCATTTAAGTTAAAAGTTATTTAAATATTTGATTTTAACAGTTCAAGAAATTTAAAACATAAAAGCTGCCAACCTTTTCTGGTGTTAACTTCATAAGTTCCATGTTTTCCATACTGTGTCGGCGTCCAAACTTGGGGTGTGCACCTTTGAAAAAAAGATTAATTCAAATAAACCTGGGAGCCCTTAAGAGTAGAGCATCACTAGGTTATTCAATTTTAAAGTCTGTTACACAAGCCCATATGGAAGGAGGAAACATGTACAAACATGTATTCTTTTAAGAATAATAATTTTCCATACCAAATACATAAAAATAGAATATCCACTCCCTCTAAAATGCTTTGATGTACGGAAGCTACATTTTGGTTGGAAACTAACTTTGGTTACTAACATTACCCATTAATTTAGAAAAGGCATTTTATAATAACTGGTTATATAATATCCACAGACTCTTAAAGAAAAAATGAGAAGGACAAATCCTGTATGATCTCACTTATAATGGAATCTTAAAAAACAACAACAACAAAAAAAAAACCCGAACTAGGAAAAAGAGATCTGCTTATCAGAAGCAGAGGGCATTAGGGGAGGGGAACGTGGTCAAAAGGTATAAACTTCGGTTATAAAGTAAATAAGTACTAGAGAATATAATACACAACATGATGACTATAGTCAACATTGCTCTATGATACTTAGGGAAGTTGCTAAGAGGGTTTATCGTAAGAGTGTTCCTCACAAGAAGAAAATTTTTTACCTTTTTTCTTTTCTATTTGTACAAGAGGATGGATGTTAGCTGAACCTACTGTGGTGATCATTTCACTACATAAGAAAATCAAGCCATCTTGCTTGTACACCTTAAAATTAGTCATGTATATCGTTTTTCAATAAAACTGAAAAAAATTTCAAATTAAAGGAGAAAAAAAAGCTGTACGGCAGTTTAAGTAAGTAAAAACCTAAAGAAAAGGCTTTAGAGGGTGCATGGGTGGCTCAGATAGTTAAGCGTCTACCTTTGGCTTGGGTCATGATCCCTGTGTCCTGGGATAAAGTCTCACATCGGGCTCCCTGCTCAGCAGGGAGCGTGCTTCTCCCTCTGCCTCTGCCTCTCTCTGTTTCTTATGCATAAATAAATATTTTTTAAAAAAGGCTTTAGGCCTTCAGTTTTGAGCTAAGAATCAAAATAACATCCTTAGTACTATATCTTGTTACTTTTTTTTTTAAGTAGGCTCCATGCCCAATGTAGAACTTGAACTCATGATCCCGAGATTGAGTGGCATGTTCTGGGGTGCCTGGGTGGCTCAGTGGGTTAAAGCCTCTGCCTTTGGCTCAGGTCATGATCTCAGGGTCCTGGGATTGAGCCCTGCATTGGGCTCTCTGCTCAGCAGGGAGCCTGCTTCCCCCCTCCCCCTGCGCCACCCCCCCTCCCTGGCCCGCCTCTCTGCCTACTTGTGATCTCTGTCAAATAAATAAAATCTAAAAAAAAAAAAAAAAAAGTAGCATGTTCTATTGACCGAGCCAGCTAGGTGTCCCTGTTGTAACTCTTTCCTAAGTCACTCATTTCCATTTTAAGATCACATTAAATGTTAAATTAAAACTTTCTCAAATTTCTTTTTAATAATCATTAAAATAGAATTTTCATATCCATTCAATCTTTTAATGATTAAGCAATATTTTAAAGACATAATATAAAGAATATATGATACCTAACACCCAGCTTAAGAAATAAACCATTATCAATACATTAATTCCTCATCTATGTGACTCTTCCTATAACTTGCCTCCTCCTGGTAATTTTTAAATTTTCATTACATATGAATAGTTCTCTAAGCAACATAGCTTATGATATAGTAAATAAATGCTCTAATAGTATATGTATCATCTAACTTGATTCCTTTGAGAAACCTTACGTTTGAGAGATTCAGCCAAGTTGCTATGTGTAGTTTAATTTTCATTGCCATTTTAGAACTAGGAAATTCCTTATCTGTTCTACTAGGGACAGATTTATAGGTTGATTCCATTTTTTTTTTAAATCATATAAGCAAGTACTACTATAGAAATTCTGGGAAATACATCTTAGTGGCATGAGCAAGAATTTCTTCCAGTTTGGGTATCAGGAGTATGTAACTGGGAGTATGTGTATGCTTACTACATTCTCAACTTTCCCAGAATGTTGCCAGATTGTTCTTGAGAGTAGATAGATTTCTGTCACTGTCAGCACTGAGTAAGAGTTTCTATTACCCACATTTCAATACTGGTATTCTCAGACCTTTTAATTTTTAGCCACAAGTTTCCAGTATTAACCTCACTGTGGTTTTCCCTGATTAAATGAGTTAAATATCTTTTCATATATTTATGGGCTATTTGTATTTCTTCTGTTCAACATTTTGATGATTGTTTAGTTATCTGTCTTATTTTTAATTTATAGGCATTTTTAAAAAGATTTTATTTATTTATTTGACAGACAGAGATCACAAGTAGGCAGAGAGGCAGGCAGAGAGAGAGGGGGAAGCAGGCCTCCCCGCTGAGCAGAGAGTCTGATGCGGGGCTCTATCCCAGGACCCTCAGATCATGACCTGAGCCGAAGGAACAGCCTTTAACCTACTGAGCCACCCAGGCGCCCCATTTATAGGCATTCTTGTACATGGAGGATACAAACCTTTTTTAATCACATGTGTGGCAATGTCCTCTCAGTTTGTGTTTCAGCTCTTCATGATTTCTTTGAATTCTTAATTTTAATGTCAAGCTTTTCCTTAATGGTTTTTTGTTTGTTTTGAGAAGGCCTTCGTCTGTCATATCATGAAGGCACACTCCTTTATCTTCAGAGGTCTTTTTTTTTTTTTTGACAGACAGATCACAAGTAGGCAGAGAGGCAGGCAGAGAGAGAGGGGAGGAGGAGGCAGGCTCCCTGCCGAGCAGAGAGCCCGATGCAGGACTCGATCCCAGGACCCTGAGATCATGACCCGATCCCAGGACCCTGAGATCATGACCCGAGCCGAAGGCAGAGGATTTAACCACTGAGCCACCCAGGTGCCCCTATTTTCAGAGGTCTTAACAGCATATGGATTGAACTGTAGGACTCTAAAGCCAGACCAGGAACTCACTTGTGGTATGACCTTGGGCAATTACCACTCTGTGACTCAATGTTCTTCTGTAAAGAACAGTACCTACCTCACAGCATTGTGTGATGGTAACTGCATCATTACCTATAAAGGGATCAGTACATTGCCTGGTAAATAGTAAGCATTCAGCAAGTGTTAGCCATCATAATCATTATTGCTTTAAATCTATTTTTCATATTTAAATCTGTAGTGCATCAAGCTACTTATATGATTGTGCAAGGAATAGTAGTCTCTATATTCCATTCCACTAGTCTGTGTCTATGCGAATAGAACACTGTCAATAATTACTGTAGCCTTATAATCTTTATAAAGAAAGCACTTAGTTCTTGTTTTTCATGAGGAATGTTTCGGCTTTGAGTTCTTGGGCCATATTTCTTTCATATATTCATGAACAATTTCATCAAATTACATAAAAGAACTGTCATTTGCTTGGCAGTGCACTGAATTTTTATCAGTTTGGAGAGAATGGACATCCTTTATAATATTTAGTTTTCTGATGTCAGCAATTACTGAACGAAGTGTGCTAAAATTTCCCATTATGATTCTGGATTTTCCCATTTCTCCCTTTAGTTTGATCAATTTGGCTTCATGTACATGCTGAAGCTCTGTTATTATTATTAGGCTTACTAGGCAACACACAAGTTTAAGGCTTGTATCTTCCAGGTGAGCTGAACTGTTAACCATTGTGAAGTGACCTCCATTTCTAACAAGATCTTATGCCTTAAAGTACAAATATTAATACACCTATATCAGCTTTCTTTTGTTTTACCATCGTATATCTTTTTCTACGCTTTTACTTTCAGGCTTACTATATCCTTACATTTTAGATATTCCTCTTTCCATTTAGTTGGATTTTATTCTTTTTCCAGTCTGATACACCTGTCCTTTAAATGAAACATTTATATTTAATAGAGTTACTAATATATTTGGATATCTAGGCTATTTCCTTCTTTACTGTGCTCATTGGTGAATTACATTAGTTGATTTTCTAATGTTCAATCCATTTGATTTACTGTTTACTTAAATTCACTGCTGGATTTGGTTTGCGAATATTTTGTTTAGAATTTCTGCACCTATATAAGGAAAGACTGATTCGTAATTTTTTTATATTATTCTATTATATTATTATATCTATTATATTATTATTATATCTATTATATTATTCTAGTATGGATATCCAGATTACACTGTTCTCAGAAAAATGAAGTATTCCTAGTTTTCCAGTTACCTACAAAATTTTGTGGAAGGTTGGAATCAATTTTCTTAAATGTTTGGTAGGTCTCATTTGTAAAATCATCTCGGCTGAGTATTTTCTCAGTGGGAAGATTTTAAATTACTGATCAAATTTCTTTATGCTTTTAGACATTAGGGATGCCATTCACTTGCATCCTACTATTAGATTGTTTTCTAGATTCAATTTTAGTAATTTGTTTTTCTAAAAATTACCCATTTCTCCTAAGTTTTCAAATACTTTGTCATAAATTATTCAGGATCATCTGTTATCTCTTTATTCTCTACTGCACCTCTATTATTTCCTCTTCCTTCACTTAAAAAATAAAATCTTGCTGTAAATTTGTCTTTTTAAAAAAATTTTTAAGGGGCGCCTGGGTGGCTCAGTGGGTTAAAGCCTCTGCTTTCAGCTCTGGTCATGGTCCCAGGGTCCTGGGATCGAGCCCCACATCAGACTCTCTGCTCTGCAGGGAGCCTGCTTCCCCCTCTCTCTCTGCCTGCCTCTCTGCCTACTTGTGATCTCTGTCTGTCAAATAAATAAATAAAATCTTTAAATCTTTAAAAAAAAATTTTTTTTTTAAATTTATTTGACAGATCACAAGTAGGCAGAGAGGCAAGGCAGAGAGAGAGGAAGGGAAGCATGCTCCCCCGCTGAGCAGAGAGCCCGATGCGGGGCTCGATTCCAGGACCCTGGGACCACTACCTGAGCTGAAGGCAAGCCGAAGCCAGAGGCTTTAACCCACTGAGCCACCCAGGCGCCCCTAGTCTTTCTAAAGAACAAAATTTGTAGTTAAAATTCTCTCTATTGAATCTTTTAATTTCATTAACTTCTGTTACTATTTTTTGCCTTCTACTTTCTTTTGAGTTTATTTTTTGTTTTTACATTTTTTTTAAAAAGATTTGTTTGTCAGAGGAAGAGAGAGAGAGAGAGAGCACAAGCAGGGGGAGAAGCCGGCTCCCCGCTGAGCAAGGAGCCCAAAGTGAGACTCTGATCCCAGGACCCTGAGATCATGACCTGAGCCAAAGGCAGACCCTTAACCGCTTAACCGACAAAGCCACCCAGGCATCTCTTGTGTTTACTTTTAAAAGCTGGATATTCAACTCACTTTTCAGCCTTTTTCCTTCTTAATTATAATGTAAATTTTGTTCTAAGACCCAGTGTAAGTCCTATCCTACAACGTGGAATTAAGTCCTAAGCTATATTCTCTTATGTACCATTTCTTCCGCAGCACGTAACTTAGAAATGCATTTGAAGGTTTTCAAATGAGTATGTTTTATACATTATCTTTCTGTTAATTTCTAGTTTAACTGCATTATGCTCAGTACATGAAATATATGTGATATAGATTCTTTCAAGTTTGTTGAGATTTGCTTTATTGGTTTATAGCATGTGGTCAAATTTTTGCAAGTGTTTAATGAATGTTTTAAAAGTATTTGAATTGTTTAGTTGCTAGGTGCAGTATTCTATATGTCCATTAAATCAATGTTTTACATTTTTTTAAAAGATTTTATTTACTTATTTGACAGAGAGAACGCACAAGCAGGGGGAGCAGCAGGAAGAGAGAGAGAGAGAAGCAAACTCCCCATTAAGCAGGGAGCCAGATGCAGGGCTTGATCCCAGGACCCTAGGATCATGACCTGAGCAGAAGGCAGACCTTAACTGACTGAGCCACCCAGGTGCCCCCAGTGTTTTTCATTTTAACAGTGACACATATTTAGAAATACATTTGCATTAGAACCCTGACTACACATACCCAAATATATAACAAATCTTCACACAACAGTACTTGCTCTTATCTATCACGTACGACAACCTGTGTGTGTGTGTGTGTGTGTGTGTGTGTGTGTAATGATAGTTGAACCTCTGAAACTGATTTTACAACTCATGAATAGGTCAAACAATGTAAAAGATGCTACATTAGATCCAGCCCATTGTGCTTGTTAAATCCTCTATTACTGACATCTGATTCCTGAATGATATTTACCTATCAGTTACTGAGAGTTATGTTAAAATCACATTAACACATAAATCTCAGATAAGACATAGACTCTGAAGCCAGACTGACTAGATTTAACTCCCATCTTTATTACCTACATAGGTAACCCTTGGGAAATCTATTTAACTGCTCCTGCCTCCATGTCCCCGTTTGTAAATTAGGGATAACAGAAATTTACGTCCTAGAGATGTTAGGATTAGATGGGTTAAAACAGGAAAAGCACTTAAATCAGTTCCTAGCATATAGTAAGTACTAATAATGTAAGCTATTATTACTATTTTTTTTTGGTAAGCTATTATTTTCTTAAAATCTGCCTGATTATTTTGTTATTCCTTTGTTTCAATTTTGTTACTTCTATAAATATTTAACCATAGTTATTTTGTATTCTCTGATAATTCCAACATCTGAAAAGATCTTGGTGGTCTAATTTTGCTTTTTGTTAATTTTCTTACTCATGTTGGCTTGTTTCTTTATGGGTGGTAATTTTGTTGTTGTGAACCTTTATGCCTGATCAAAGGTGCTTTCCTCCAGAAAATATCCGGTCTTCTGCTAACTCTCTAGGGGCATTTCTAACTCAAAAGCACTTCACTGGATTGGAGTTTCTTAAACTGCGCAGGTAGAATAAATAAAATTCCAAACCAGTATGGAGGCAGGCTTATAAATTCAGATTCTTAAGGAACACTCCTTTTCTCTACCCTGAGCCAACACCAGAAATAGATGTTTCCTTGCAGTTCCTTTAGCCAGCAGACTTTTCCTGGCACTGGAGATACAGCAGTGAACAAAAGAGGCCAAAAAAATACCTATCTTCATGCAGCCACAATGGGCAAACAGGGAGTGGTAGGAAGTGATTTTGAAGAAGTAGGTCAAGATTACATAAGGCCTTTTAACCAAGGTGACAACTGAGGACTTGGTTTTAGGTGTGATGGGAAGTCACTGGAGGGTTCTGAACTGATGAATGACATGACATGATTTACATTTTAAAAGAACACTGGCTGCTGTGTGGAAAAAGTCAGTGTGAGGGACTAAGAATGGAAGCAAGAGAAATAGTTGATAGGCTAGTATTCTACTGGGAAATTTTGGTAGCTTGTACTAAGATTGTTGTTATGTACATTGTAAGAGAGATTAGGCATATATTTTGAAGGTAGGGTTTCTAATAGGTTGGATGTAGGAAGTGAGTGGAAGAAAGGGAACAAGGATGACCCATGGGTATTTGGCCTGAACACTTGGATGAATGGTGGTACCATTTTCTGAGATGGGGCAAACTGGATGAAGAACATGTGTGGGAATAAAGAACAAGAGCTCTGTTTTGGACATGTTAAGTTTTAGATGCCAATTAGACACTCAAATGGAAATGTTATTAATGTGAATCTCAAACATAAGAGAAAAATTATGACTAGAAATATCAATTTGAAAGTCATCAGTATATAGAGGACATAAAAGCCAATCAACTGAATGAAATATCTAGAGTTGTGCTGTTTGATAGAGTAGCCACTAGTCACATGTGGCTCTTAATTTTTTTTTTTTTTTTGGCAGAGAGAGAGAGGGCGAGCGCGCGCAACCACGTGCGCACTCAAGTAGGCAGAGTGGCAGGCAGAGGGAGAGGAAGAAGCAGGCTCTCTGCTGAGCAGGGAGCCTGACATGGGGCTTAGTCCCAGGACCGTAGGATCATGACCTGAGCTAAAGGCAGCCAATTAACTGACTGAGCCACCCAGAGGCCCTTAACTTTTTAATTAATTATAATTAATAATATTAAGAATTCATTTCCTCTTTTGCACTAGCCACACTACAAGTTCTCAAGAGCCACATATGGCTAGAAGCTATTGTACTAGACAGATTAGATCTACAATATTTCCATCTTCGCAGAAAGTTCTATTAGAAGCACTCATCTAGGGGTACCTGGGTAGCTGAGTCAGTTAAGTGTCTGCTTTCAGCTCAGGTCATGATCACAGGGTTCCTGGATTGGGCCCTGCGTTGGGCTCCCTGCTCAACAAGTAGTCTGCTTCTCTGTCTCTCCCCCTGGCTCATGCTTGCTTCCTCTCTCTGTCAAATCAATCAATCAATCAAATCTTGGGATGCCTGCGTGGCTCAGTTGGATAGGTGTCTGCCTTTGGCTCGGGTCATGATCCCAAGGTCTTGAGACTGAGTCCCACATCAAGCTCTTTGCTCAGTACAGAGCCTGCTTCTGCCTGCCGCTCCCCCTGCTCTTGCCCTCTTCTGACAAATAAATACATAAAATCTTTAGGGGTGCCTGGGTGGCTCAGTGGGTTAAAGCCTCTGTCTTTGGCTCAGGTCATGATCCCAGGGTCCTGGGATCAAGCCCCGCCTTGGGCTCTTTGGTCGGCGGGAAGCCTGCTTCCTCCTCTCTCTCTCTCTGCCTACTCCTGATCTCTGTCAAATGAATAAATAAAATCTTTAAAAAAAAAAAAATCAAGTATGTTTAAAAAAAATCTTTAAAAAATAAAATCTTAAAAAAAGAAAGAAAAAGAAGTAGATCTAGAGTATAGGATAAGAGGAAAAAGGATAAAATCAGAAAGGAAGGAAGGACAAGATAGACAGAAAATAGGGAGGGAGAGAGGGAAGGGGAAAGGAAGAAAAGGTCCAAGAACTGATCTCTGGGTGGCTCAGTTGTTGGGCGTCTGCTTTCGGCTCAGGTCATGATCCCAGGGTCCTGGGATCAAGTCCCCCGCAACGGGCTCCCTGCTCTGCGGGGAGCCTGCTTCTTCCTCTCTCACTCCCCCGCTTGTGTTCCCTCTCTCGCTATGTCTCTATCAAATAAATAAATAAAATCTTAAAAAAAAAAAAAAAACTGATCTCTAGGCACTACAAATTTCAAGGATGTAAAGATGATGAGGAGACAGTAATGATGACTGAGAGTGGCCAGTGAGGTGAGAGCAAACCAGAAAAGGAGGATAATCCTGGAAGCCAAATGAGCAAAGAAAGTATTTTGAGAAGGGAATGATCAGCAGTAGGAAATATCGTTGAGAAATCAAGTAACCTGACATCTGAAAACTGATCAATGATTTGGTAAAATGGAGATCTCTGGTAACCTTGAAAAGGTTTCAGTGTCATGATGGAGCCAAAGCCCTCGTAGAGTGACTTGAGCAGGGAATGGAAAGTGAAGAAGTAAAGAAATGAACATTAGTAATATTTTCAAGGTTTTTTTTATAAGTGCGAACAAAAAAATGGGTCTATAGTTAGAGGGGTCCATGAGGACAAGTAATAGTTTGTTAAAATATCAGAAATATTACAACATACCCTACTTGAAAATTAAGCAGAGAAATTTACAGCCATTACTCAGTTGCAAAGCACACAGTCCCATAAATTCAGAATCTTTCACTAAATTTCTTTCGAAGTCTGACTAGCTGCTAATATCTCTTCCTTCTTTCTTTCTTTATATGGGCTTAGACAAGGAAACAGATGAAAGCTCGATTTTTCACTGACTTTCAAGTTCAAAACATTAATCTGTATTGGTAACTTTTATCAGACTGAGAATTTTTAAAGCTTCGGCCAGATCTGTAAAATGGATCTCACACAATCATGTACAGAGTATTAAATTATTGTCCCTTTTTATTTCTTTAATCAGAGGCAGAATTTTGGGGGCACCTGGTTGGCTCAGTCAGTAGAGTGTATGACTCTTGATCTCAGGGTCATGAGTTCAAGCCTCACATGGGGCATAAGGCTTACTTAAAAAAAAAAAAGTACAATTTTTTTCATGTAGATACAGAGACAGTCAAGCATGTCTTTCCCTGTAGTAATGTCAAACCAAATCTTTCTGTAGGTGCTGACCTAAAGAAAATTTCCCAGGTTTTCTGAATTAAAAAAAAAAAAAAAAAAGTAATAATACTAAGAGATCACCTTAGAAATTAAATGGGAGGGGGGCCTGCATTGCTCAGTCAGTTAAGTGTCTGTCTCTAGATTCCAGCTCAGGCAATCATCTCAGGGTCGTGAAATGGGGACCTGCCTCGGGCTCCACACTGACTGTAGTCTGCTTGCCCCTCCCCCTCCCCCTGCTTGCTACTACCCACGTTCGCTCTCTCTCTCTCTCTCTCTCTCGCTCTCAAATAAATAAATAAATAAATAAAATCAATCTTTAAAAAAAAGGGGGAGAAGAAAATAACTAAATAAAAATCATATATGTAGGAACATTTGAATTAAAAATAAACAATGTTTTAATTTTGTCATCTTCACATATACAAACTTTTGAATGAGCTTATAGAGAATTTAAATGTATTTTTACAAAAGAAAATCATCATAACTTTACCATTCCTAAGTTCATGGTAATAGCTGAAAATACTGTATTCTATACTGATAAACCAATAGGACAGGGTAAAGCAAAAAGGTATTATAAAAAGTTGAGCTTCCTATGTTATATATTCTCTCTGGACATGGTAAACATGTGGTATGTAATGTAAATGTAATTGAGGATAAAGAAATTGGGTTTGAAGACCTATTACTTACCATGCAAACTGTTATCAATTTCAATATTTTCAGACATTATTGAATTATTTGTGCTGTAGCTCAGACCAAGAACCATTTGAAGATCTGAGAGATTTAGTCGTGCTGTTAGTTCACCACTTCTATCCCCAACCTACAACCACAAGCATTTATATTTTAGAGTAGTATTAAAAGACAAAAAATGGTGAAGATTAGCTGAAAATGTTGTGAACCCAAAACTGAAGAAAATATAGAGAAATGAAAATTGTTATATCAGAATTAAGAGACTGAACTAAATGGTTTTTTTAATAATTGTTTTAAAGAAAATGGAAATTTCTATAAGTATGGCAATAGGAGAGCTAAATATATTGTATCAATTCATTCTCTAAATATTAGTTGCTTTTTAACTTCTACAATCGTATTTAATAATAATGTAAGTTATTCTGTGACAGACTGACTTGGCATCGCATGATTAAAATTTCCTAACTTTGTTTCCATTCCATAGTAATAGTTAATATATATTAAACTAGCACTAGACATTACACTGGGCAGTTTTATATACACTATCTCTAATTCTTACAATGATCTGCAAGGTAGATATTATCTGTCCCATTTTATAAATGAGAGAAATGAGACTCAGAAAAGGTTTCCAATCTCAAATAGCCAGAAAGTGACAGAACTGCAACAGGAAACAATCCATGATTGTTTACCATGCTACTTTTCCATGTAGAGATGGGAGGCATATTTTAGTAATCTTTCCATTCTGCCATGCTTGGCCTTACCTTCCTGTCTTCCTACATCAAGGCCAATGAAAACAGACCTCTGATTTGTATCTCAAAATGCTTTGTGCAGTTCTTATGCCAAGGGAATAACATAGTTACATTTATTACTAGGTCACATAGGAGCAATCTAGAGAAATAACAGGGCTTCCCCCAACCCTGCTAATTTGTGAACCATAACAGCACAGATAGCAGTGTTTTAGTTTCATACCTCTCTTGAAATTTCCAAGTGCTTTTCAGCAAAATGCATCGCTTGATCATGATTCCCTAGAGCAGTGTATGCATTTCCTAAGCTCCAACATGCTCTTCCCTCACCAATTCTACAAAACAATTCAAAGGTAACATGCAGTTATCTGAAAGAGAGCTGTGTGTGGAATAAAAGCTATCTAGAAGTAATTAAAGGTATAAATATGCTTTGGATTTATTTGGTCTTTCATAAAGGAACATACTATCTTAACATTAGAGACTTATTAGAATACCTAGATAATACTGAACTCAGAGTCAGGTATTAAAATGGGAAACATTTTTTTAAAACATACAATTTATTATGAAATAATAAAATCTCTTGGATAGGTCCTTCTAAACGACTCCATTTTCTTTTCATGATAGCCTAGGTAATCATTCAGTCCATGTTTGAATACTACTGGGGAGAGAGAACTCACTAGAAGTAGCATACTTTACTTTGAACAACTACAGAGAAATTCTTCATAATGAAGTAAAAATCTGTCTCCTAAAGCAAACATTACAGACTAAATGCCTGTAGAAATACACTGCTTTTTCATACAGTTTTTTTTTTTAAAATAGCCATCAACATTTAAAAATCAGAAGATTTATATAAAACTCAGGACTTCCAGCTTCTCTTTAAAAAAGAGGAATATTTGGACATCATAGATCCTCGGCCCTGCCTAGCAAAATGAGCTGGAGCTGAGGAGCTTTACATTGGCCCTTATCTGTAAGTTGACCACAATTCCCACACTGATCTAATCAGGAGGACCTTTGTAGGCAATTGAGTTTGTGACCTCTTTACTGTCTTGGTTCAAGGCTATATGGAGCACTCTCATCTTATAAGACATGCTAGTCCTTCAAACAGTAATATAGAGAGGAGGTGACTAAAACAGAAGAAATTCCTTGATTAAAAATTTCGAAGAAAACAAAGGAAACAAAAACAAAGGAAAAACTCTAGGGGTTCAATAATGCATCTATATTTTAATTATAGTAAAAAAGTGTGTAACTTACCTATCATTTAGCTCTTGAGCAATTGCTAAGTGCTTCAGATGATAATCAATGGCCTTTTCGTAGTCTTGAAGCAAAGTATATGTGTTTCCAAGACTATAACAAGACTGTGCCTCGACAGCTCTGTCTTTAAGCTGTCGAGCCAATAGTAGTGTCTTTCTAAAAAAAGAAATTAGTTCTCACACAATGATCATTTTTATTTTTGGCTATAATACTTGTAAATTATTGTACAAAAAATTGTAAAATAAATTGTAAAATAAAACTCTTTTTCCTTCTGCCTTTACAATACATCTATTTTAGAGTTTAATATCCCACACTTTCTCCACTACTTTTAGACAAAATGAAAAGATGTCTTGGAAACACAAAAACCAAATCCAGATTCTAAGAATAAATTTGAGAGTCCTATTAATTCTTCAGAGAAAAGGAATATTGAAATATGAAATTAAGTACCCCTAAAGATTATATAATATAGTTTTTTTTAACATTTAAAAAAAACTGTCCCAGTTGTAGGGGCAAAAAAAGAATTTTTGTCCACATAACCTCACTTTGCAATCATACTGTTGTCTTTGCATTTTGTCAAAACTTAAAATACTTGGTTAAAATTCTAATGTATAGGTTATTAGTCACTGATTTCTGAAAAATATTAAATACCATATTTAAATATTAACCAAATTCTACCTATACTCATTGAATCATCAATGAGAAGCTAGTGTAGCAGCTAAGAGTGTGGATCCTAGAGCCAGACTGGGTTCAAATCCCAAGTTTGCCAATTATTAGCTCTACAATGGGGCAAGTCTCTCAACCTCTCTCCATTTCTTCATATGTTAAATGGAGAAAATACCTCACAGGGTTTTGCGAAGATTTAATGAATTAGTACATACAAAGTGCTTAGAATAGCATCTTGTTCACAGTAGATGCTAATAAATGTTAATACTGTTTTTATTCTTATCATCAGCACTTAATCCTACAGATGCTTAAGATCCAGTAACTTAAATGACTCCTATAATTTCTGCCAAATACTATAAATACTTCATATGATTTATAATATGAAAAATAAGTAAATGATAATATGATAGGTTTAAGCAAACAAAGCTGAAATTATATACTTAATGATGATACCTTCAAAGCTGTTACTTTGGGAGGCTACACACTTACTCTAACATTGCCTACTCTCAAACATTTTTGGAAGACTTCTGGATTTGCTTTCAGATCATGGGCTATCTTTCTGTAACACCATTTTTCTTTGAGGGTATAGTTAATTTGTAAATGTTCAGAAGTCCTTCTGGAACCAAATTCAATTGCTAAAGTAGGTTTACCAAAATACTGCTTTCTATCCTGAAGGATATAAATTTTAAAATATTAAGGCAGGGGCACCTGGGTGGCTCAGTCAGTTAAGTGTCTGCCTTTGGCTCAGGTTGTAATCCTGGGGTCCTGGGATCGAGTCCCACATCCAGCTCCCTGCTCTGGGGAGCCTGCTTCTCCCTCTGCCTCTCTCAGTCTCTCATGAATAAATAAAATGAAAAAAAAATCTTTAAAATGTTAAGACATTCCTCTTGTGTGGTCCTGAAAACAATTCTAAAGGAGAGTTCTGAGTTCTAGCCTACTTATGGAGAGGGCATTGGGAAGAAGTTTCATTACTTTATACCCATGTATAAAGTCAAGTCGAGTCAAATAGCCACCATCCTCTTTATTACAGAACTTTTCAGTATTTAATACAAGTAGATCATTTATTAACTAAGACATTTCTATGTCTTTTGCTTTAAAATATAAGAAACTTTTCTATTTAAAAATCAAAATATATACTCCTTATATAGTAATTTATTTGGGAGGGCATTTCATATTTAACTAACCAACCAACAAATATTAACCACTGGTCAATGTTTAGGATGGATGACATTCTAGTTTTTTAGATGGACCTAAAAGCAATTTTATGTTTTTTGTTTTTTTTTTTAAGATGACAAACTATCCAAAATCACATTGGATTCTTTAACAATATAATACAAATCAATCACTGTATCTGTGGTTCAAACTAGCTTCTGCCTAAGGCCTGCATGGGTCTTCAATCTCCACTAATTAGAGAAAATTCCAAACTAGAAAGCATGGACTGGACAATCTCAAAGAGTCTATACTTTGCTATACCTACGTTTCCAGTCTATTGATAGATCAGAAAGACTCTGCACAGAAGAAGCTGGGTTTGTCAACTCCTCAGGTAAGTGAATGGGGCCTGAGCTTACAGTGAGGATCAAAGATGGATAGAGGAGAGTGGGAGAACTGCTCAACAAGGGGGTGCGATGGTGGGGGAAAAAAATTCAGTGATCACTGGAGAAAACTAGGGCATATTTTTGTTAACAGGCTTTCTTGTGGCTTTTCTTCAAAACACATAATTGGGTTAAAAAAAAAAAGAAAAGACCAAAAACAAATAAATATATACACCACACATGCTAAACAGGTTTAAAAGACTTTAAAAGTTCAGAATTTCATTTAAAAACAATTAGTTTTAAAGATAAAAACTAACAAAAATATAAAGGAGTCATAGCACTACCACTAAAGCTAAGGTACCAGGTCCTATGCGAATTAAGTGCTGAATTTATTCTTTTATTCAATCCTCACAATAATACCAAAAGCATGGAATTGGCATTATCTGTTACAGTGAAGAAACTGAGGCTTAGAAGCACAAGGTCCTGCTGCTAATAATGTGCAAAAAGCAGGTTTTAAACCCAGAGCCTATCATTTAATAGGACTGCGTAACTACTCATTTTACATTTATCTACAGAAATAATAGACTAACTTGTAGTATTCAGAGGCAGTTTCAAATTCACCAAGAAATATATATGCATTTCCCAGGTTGCTATATGCTCTTCTTTCAGCTGCTTTATCTCCAAATTCTTTTGCAATAAGGAGACGCTGAAACAGAAAATTCTAATTAGATATAGCTATAATACAACCAGAGAATAATCTAATCACTGTTTAAAACACTGATGGAGAAAATGATCTGGCTCCAAAGCCTTACACTGTACCTGCTCATGAGCTATAACCGCATCCCTGAAGTTACCAAGGAGGTAATGTGTGTTTCCAAGATTTCCAAAGGCACGTCCTTGGGCTGCTCGATCACCCAAAGCAGTCACTAGTGATAGGTTTTCTCTAAATAAAAAAAGTTGTGAAAAAATAAGTTTGGGAAAAAAATGTATTGATTTGATTTACAAATCAAATTCTTTTTATCAAAAAAATTTTAAAGGTGCTGCCTGGGTGGCTCAGTGGGTTAAGCCTCTGCCTTCAGCTCAGGTCCTGATCTCAAGTCCCAGTTCAGGCTCTCCGCTAGGCAGGGAGCCTGCTTCCTCCTCCTCCTCTCTCTCTCTACTTGTGATCTCTCTCTCTGTCAAATAAATAAAATCTTAAAAAAAAAAAATTTAAATAAGCTTAGAGCCATAAAGTACCACATTTTAAAGCTCCATCTATGAAAAGGGTGCCTGCGGGACTCTGGGTCGAGTGTCTCACTCTTGATTTCAGCTCATATCATGATCTCAGGGTCGTGAGACTGGGCCCCATGTCAGACTCTGTGCTCAGCAGAAGTCTGTTTGAGATTCTCTCTCCCTCTGGCCCTTCCCCA
Source organism: Enhydra lutris kenyoni (assembly GCF_002288905.1). NCBI lineage: Eukaryota > Metazoa > Chordata > Mammalia > Carnivora > Mustelidae > Enhydra > Enhydra lutris. Next base: position 73,163,707 of record NW_019154093.1, on the reverse strand, counting down.
GCCATCCCCCCCAGAACCAGCTGCCCTGGCTCATGTGTACACTCTAAGTAAATAAATAAAATCTTAAAAAAAAAAAAAAAAGATATACCTAAGATGGAGGGTGATTATAGTAAATAACCAGGAATACTTTACTTTACTGAAGCATTCAGGCAGGTTTCTGTCCAAAGTCAAGAAGAGGGTCAATCTTGGAACCCTTACAGCTAAGAAGTTTTATGAAAATCTGCTAGTAAGAGACTAAATCTACTCCACATAATTTAGGCTATTGATTTAGATATTTCTTGTTTTTGCCACTAAGTGGCACTGGTTAACAGTTTAAAGGAAACCTTTCCTGGGGAGGGGATTACTACTGAACTAAAACTATAACAGCAGCAATCTGATGGTTTATTTTTACTTGCTAGTCCATAACTCTAAAACTTTTACCAAACTTAAGAATGTATTACTGGATAAAGATCATAGAGCAGATCTGTGGCTTAGCCATATGACTGAATCAGTGCTACTTACTCATAATAATCCACAGCTGCCTGGAGGGCGTTTCTCACTTCTTCTGGAAATTCTCCTATGTCCTGAGGACCAGGGCAGCCAAAACTTTTCCCTTTGGCGTGATACACATTTCCAAGATTGTAAAGTGCTCTTGCTTCTCCCACCTAGATGAAGATATCAGCAGAATTTACATTTTGAAATCAGAAGCCAGGTATTCTAATGCTGATCACATATTTATTTATAATATCCTTGATGGTCAAGAAAAAGAAATGTTTACACTGGCCATCCACAAAGAACTAAACAAATGATTACTTATGAAAGAAGAATGTGTTATCTTCTTTTTCTCTATTTTAAATTTTTTATTTTTTTCTTTTACTTTTTCTAGAAAATTTTTTGGTATTAACTTCTAGTAAACTACAGAGTAATTAAATAGGATTTAAAACACAAAGCAATTTCAATGAAAACATTTGGCCTGCCATCTAATGTTCCTTATTACCTTGTCATTAAGCTCTCTAGAAATATCTAGATGTCGCTGACAACAAACTACAGCTTCATCAAAATTCCCAAGAACTTTTAAGGTGTTTCCCAGATTACCACTAGCTTTGGCTTCCCCCAGCTGGTCTCCAATAGTCCTGGAAGAAAAAAGAAAAGAAAAAAAAAAAAAAAAAAAAAAAAAAGCAAGTGGTGTTAAAAATAAAAGCAGTCAGAGTACAGTTTTTCCCAGAAGACAACTGACATGCTTTAGGTAGGAAGGACCCATTAGCCCTGAAACTTACTTTAAATAAAAATTTTAAAACTGACATTTCCGTATTTAAATCTAATTAATTTTCATTCATTTAATTAAACCCTAGGATGATTTCACTACTATTAGTTCATTTAATTAAACTGTGATCAGCCTAAAGATTAGTTTTAGAATTCAATGCTACTGAATTAGAACTCACTAGAATGCATTAAGTTCGTTTTTTTAATTGAATGAAAAAAAAATTTTTTTAAAGATTTTTATTTATTTATTTGACAGAGATCACAAGTAGGCAGAGAAGTAGGCAGAGAGAGAGAGAGGAGGAAACAGGCTTCCTGCTGAGCAGAGAGCCCGATGTGGGCCTTGATCCCAGGACCCTGAGATCATGACCTGAGCGAAAGCAGAGGCTTTAACCCACTGAGCCACCCAGGTGCCCCTGAATGAAAAAAATTTTTTAAGGGACACTTAGGGAGAAAGAGTATTAAAAAGCTTAAATTACCTTGCAAGAGTTAAATCATGATGATGATATTCTAATGCTTTGGCATAATCATGCAAATAGAAATAAGCATTGCCCAGCTGGCTGTAAATGGCACTAAGTGTTTTTAGGTCTTCAGTTCCAACTTGAACTGCAGCTTCAAAGAATGACACACCAGCACGGCAGTCTCCAGATTTACACAGACGTTCCCCTTCCAAGGCCAGTTCTAGGCAAGAAGCTTCCATTCTATAAAATTATATAGGACAGACATTTACAACATTACATTACAACTACACTAAAGTATTTTTAACTTCAGGTAATATAATTTTCATGTTGACTGTTGCTACTCTTGCTCAGAAAAGCTGCCTCTATAATTGAAGTAGATATACATTATTGATAAAACAGTCAACTATTATTTATAGCATGAGCTAAGTTGCCGAATCAAATATCTCTGAGCCTCAGAAGTCTTTTATAAAGCATAGCTAAATATCACTATATGGAGTCCATCTTAAAATGGCCTATCCAGAGCAACCCACTTTACCAATGAGAGAACCTAAAGTAGTGCTTCCTAAAGTATTCTGATTTGTGGCAATCTCACAGACTTCCTGAGAGTTTGGGGAGAAAACAGGTACCTGGGGAAGGTGAAGGCCTATAATTAATACCCTTCTCAGTCCGTATATCAAAGTGATCTACTCACCTGTCCATCAACCCCTCCTACTACCATCTATACCTCTTTCTCTGTCCCATACACTCATACAGACACATGCTCCTTCCTGTTCTCACCACATGATCATCTATACCTCAGAAAAAAAGAGCAGAATATTTTGATATATCAGGCACACTTCCATAAAAGAACTACGTGTCAAGAAACTTTACGTTAGAAAGCAGTAATTAAAGATTTGCATTAATTCTAATAGTCAAAGTCTGTCACTGGATTTTTAAAAGCCAGAAGAATGACGTTACTGTAAATCTATGTAGGAGAAAAAGTACTGATAATTCAGGTTCTAATCCTAGACTTTAGTAGGTGCCTTTCACCAAAGTTGCTACTGTGTTTTCTTCAACATTTTTATGATTTCTGCCATGTCTGTGTATTACCTAATCATTCATTTAAATGTGTTTCTATAATTTGGCAAAGCTCTTTGAAACTGGCATATGTCCTTAAAAAAACAACTCTAGCTTCATCCAAAGTACTATCCATGGAACTGTGAATTTGATGTGATACTTATGTTTATTTATGAATGTACATTAAGACAAATATGTATAAGTAAAATACAAAAGTAAAATTACCTTATGTAATGTGACTAGTACACATATCACCCTTTAGAAAACCCTGATTGAACTCATCAAGCATTTTCATTTTGTGAGCAACACGAAATTACTCCTTATCAGAATTAGCTTTGAGCAATTCTAACAGAGCAGTGATTTTTAACCCTGGCTGCACAACAACAGAGCTCATGTAGACTGTTTTTTTAAACTCTCAGTGTGGGGCACCTGGGTTGTGCAGTTGGTTGAGCGTCCAACTCTTGGTTTCACCTCAGGTGATGATCCCAGTGTCATGAGATCAAGCCCCATGTCACGCTCTACGCTCAGCATGGGGTCTGCTTAAGACTCACTCTCTCTCTGCCTCTGCCCTTCTCATCCTCCACCACATACTCTCTCTATATAATAAATAAATCAGTCTTTAAAAATAAATAAATAAAACTCTCAATGCTAGGTCCCACTCTCTGAGAATGATAGCTGGCTTGCAGTATTTTTTAAAATACCCCTGAGGAATTCCAATGTACAAGCCAGAGTTGATAATCACTGGTTTAACAAGAAATGTAAATTAAACCATCACTCACCCTAAATTTATTCAAACACAATTATACTTTAGCATTTCTAGTAGCAGGTCAATTAACACTTTTCTTCAGATGCTGTTTTTTGTCTGTAACATGCCAAGGTTCCTTAAAGCCATAAATTAAAATGGAATTGCAAAAGTAGAAAAGAAATCTGATAAGCCTAAGAGAAAAGTCTGGACTAAGATTAACAGAGCCAACTGCAAAGGTGCAAAGCAGACTTTTAGTTCAGGATAAACAGATTTATGTAGTCGTCTCGGATAGGTAATTTTCAAGTTTTATATGCAGGTGTCTTTTTTTTTTTTTAAATAATTCAAGTAATTTAGCCAAAGGATACTGTCTATTCACAGTCAGACTAGTGATTTCACCCTCACTTTATGGATCTAGACAAAATAATGCAAGTAAACCTCTACTTGACATTTTGCTTCAACATCACATCAAGTCAACTAGATATAAAGGAAGATCTTAAGTACTTGGAAAATTAATTGGTTAAATCAGAAAATGTAAATTGCTATTTATATTTCTTCATGTCATTTCAAATTAATAAAACTAATTTTTGTCTTTCACAAGTAAAAACTGCCCTTGAGAACTGTATTTCTGAGGGATGCCTGGGTGGCTCAGTTGTTAAGCCTCTGCCTTTAGATCGGGTCGTGATCCCAGGGTCCTGGGATTGAGCTCTGCACTGGGTTTCCTGCTTTGCAGGAAGCCTGTTCTCTCTCTTCTACTCCCCTTGCTTGTGTTCCCTCTTTTGCTGTGTCTGTCAAAATAATAAATGAAATCTTAAAAAAAAAAAAAAAAAAAGTATTTCTGAACATTAGAGACTTCATGAAGAAAAAAATTATTTTTGTTTAAGGTTTTACAAGGTTACCAGTATATTCTGTGTGTGAAGAGAAACGAGGTAGTAAAAGACTACTATGTAAAAATATGATTTTATTAAAGGGTTCTTCTGCTAGATGAGCTACTGAAATGAAGTGTCTATTTGTCTGAATACCGAAACCACTGCACTTTCAAGAATTACCATAGGAAAAAACTTGGGAAGTATATTTTTACATAAAAAATACATTACTTTTTCTATTAATTTTTTTAAAAGATTTTACTTATTTATTTGAATGAGAGAGAGCAAGAGTGTGTGTGCATGAGTATAAGCAGATGGAGGCAGTGGGAGAAGCAAATTCTCCACTAAGCAGGAAGCCTGATGCAGGGGTTTGATCCTGGAAGCCTGGGATCATGACCTGAGCCGAAGGCAGACGCTTAACCAACTGAGCCACCCAGGTGCCCCTCTATTAAAAATTTTTAATTTAAGCATGATTCCAATTATGTAAATTACACATTGAGCAATTTCACTGCTAGGAATTGATATTAAAGCTATAGCGACACAAATTAAAAAAAATATGTGAAAGGAGATGTTCATAGCAGTTAAAAACCTCACACAATTAAATGTCCATCAACATAGCATTAGTTAAAAGAAAATTACATTCCATGGTAAAATGGAATACTAATGATGATATTCACTGAGGGAGAGAGAGAGAAATAGTTACACACAGCAGCACCATCTGTTCAGGATGGGTAGGTGGCTGGCCAGCAAATCAGAGATAAGGCAGAACTGGCTATTCAGATATAAGACATGTAAAAACTGGAAATTTACAACATGTGTGCTATATCCATATAAACCAGAGAAATGTCTTCTTCAAATAAGTATCTTCACCACAAATATATGACTTTCTGGATTTAAACTCACACATTATACTGGAACCATCAAACCCAATAATGTTGCATTTAATTTTAATTTAGCTATAGACTAATGGTATCATAAGAGCTACAAATTTTTAAAAAGGCATTTTATTATTATTTTTTAAAGATTTTATTTGACAGAGAGAGAGAGAAAGTGAGGGGTAGCAGGATAGGGAGAAGCAGGCTACCTGCTGAGCCAGGAACCCAATGCAGGGCTGCATCTGAGGACCCTGAGATCATGACCTGAGCTGAAGGCAGAGGCCCAACAGACTGAGCCACCCAGGCACCCCCTTAAAAAGACATTTTAGGGGGCGCCTGGGTGGCTCAGTGGGTTAAGCCACTGCCTTCGGCTCAGGTCATGATCTCAGAGTCCTGGGATCGAGCCCCGCGTCGGGCTCTCTGCTCTCTAGGGGAGCCTGCTTCCTCCTCTCTCTCTGCCTGCCTCTCTGCCTGCTTGTGATCTCTCTGTCAAATAAATAAATAAAATCTTAAAAAAAAAAAAAAAGACATTTTAGATAATTTTCATTAGAAAGAGTGACAACAAACTGGAACACTGCTGGCTACTCAGCTGTCTCTGAAGTCTATGAAGTAAGAATGCTCTGTAAGGGAAACTACCTTAGAAAAGTTATTTCAGTAACTAATTTCCAAAATAAAGTCCCAAACTCTCTAGTTTATGATTAATTATAAGAATATTGTGGCTCTGGTATAGGTTTATTAGAAAATAAGTCAATATTCTGGCAAAATCTCCAACACCTTAATCAAATATATCTAATTACAAAGTAGTCAAGGCAGGTTGGTTTATAAATTTTTTAGAAGATCATTAAATAGTAAGAGAGAAAGTAATTTCATATCCTCTTTGTCTCTATGAGAGAATAGAATTACTTAATTAGTTTACCAGCTGGGTTGGAAACAAAGAACATACACAGAGTGGAAGACAAACTGGGAAAATACCTCCATTAACATACGTCCAACATACAATGTTTCTTTTATTCTTTCTAATGCCCTATCTAGTTGTACAATCAAAGAAAGTACATTCCTAGTAACTATAAATAAACACAGTACTATTATCCTTAATTGAAATGTTTTTGTTTTGCTAATAGACCATTATAGCTATAATTCCTTATTTTTGCACAAAACTCATGTCATTTCAATTTGATTTTTATATTTTTTTATTATTTTTTAAAAGATTTTATTTATTTGATAGAAAGAGAGACAGTGAAAGAGGAAACACAAGCAGGGGGAGTGAGAGAGGGAGAAGCAAGCCTCCTGCCAAGCGAGGAGCCTGATGTGGGGCTCGATCCCAGAACCCTGGGATCACCACCTGAGTAAAAGACAGTGCTCAACAACTGAGCCACTCAGGAGCCCCTGATTTTTATATTTTATTATTATTTACTTTTCTTCCACACTAGATTTTTTTTTCTTTACCTTAATTTTGGTTTCTTGTGTTCATAGTATACCAATGAAAGCAAAAGATTAAAAACTCAATGCTGTATCATTTTAAAAGATTTAATAGAGATTTTGTTCAAATCAGATCTTCCCTTCAAAAGGTTTACATACTATTTAAGAATAATTGTTGGGATTGAGGACTCAAGATTCAAAAAAAGAGTGCTCTCCATCTTCTCCATTGTGCTGTCTTCTATGGCTGTCAAATCTTTTTACCGACCTTAACTCCCTCTACCTTCTATGGGTTCTAATTGAGCATGGATCTTTTCCACTATTAATCCTACCCCACCACAAACAATTTTCATCCATTCAATTTACCATATATACCTAGTTATTCTAGTTTACTTTGTGGAAGAGAATAGTGTAAATTTATCTTGATTTAGATTTGAATTTTGATTGGTTTAAATTAAAACTTAGTTTAAATTTAAATTTAAATTAAATTCAATTAAAAAATTTAAACTAAAACTTAGTTTTAAAAGTGATTTTTTATTAAATATAAAATTTAACTCTCAAAATAACCCTCTGAGATAGGTATTATTACAGAAGAGGACAATGATGCTCAGACAGGTTGAATGACCTATTAATAAGATTGTGGGAATGCAAGGCTGAGAAATGAAACCCATTCTTTGTCTCCAAACCCAATACTATTTCCACCATTCACATTACCTCAAACTATTCTTGAGGAAAGAATATTAACAACTACATTTACCTAGCAAAACTGAAGAATTCAACACCAAAATTGGATTCCTTTACAACTTGTGTGCAATGGTCAATTTTTACAATATGGAAGTACTGAAGTGTTTATTATTCATAGTAACAAGTATGAAAAAAAATTTTCTTCAAAGAAATACAAAACTAAAGAAACTTGCTTGATAATGCTCCTGATAGATCCATCTTTCAACATCAACATTACCAATATATAATACTCTCAGTATATTTCATCTCTACTTCCATCCTTACTCTCCAACCGCAGATTCTTTTGAAGTACATTCCAGAAAGCATATTTCACTTGTAAATATTTTAGTATATATCTCTAAAAGAGATTAATTTTCAAAAAAATTTAATACTATTATCATGCCTAAAAGTTAATGATAATTACTTTAAAATCAATCATACACTGTTTTAAAGTTTAGAAACTAATTTCATTTTACTATCAGTCTCCATTTCTACCTTCACAAGTAGGTCACAAAATACTTCATAAATCATTATATCATCTCTCAGGAGGTTCCTCAGTGTCTGTTGAAATGGAAAAATCATTCCATTTCAAAATTACAAACTCATGCTACAGAAACTCCTCCAGGGATGGATGAGGACTGCCACAATGAAAGAACCATATGGATAACACATTACATGCTACCTGTTTACCAGAGCAGAATAGTAATTTATACTAGGCCACAACTCCTAATGTAAAGGACACAAAGCATTACCTGCAATTATATAACAATCCAGTTAATATACAGAATTCTGATCTTAGAGCACTGTTGAAGCCAGAGCTTTGTTTGGCATATTCTTACTAAAAATAGTTACAGAATTTAAAGTTTCTTTTGGTGAAGTCCTACACCAATATATAACCATGTTCACCCTATAATGGAAAAAGGACAAATCTAAGACATTCCTATAGGCAGAGGTATAATCTACTCCTCCTTACCTGCTGCTCTTACAGCATTAAAAAGTATACCACCCTTGAAAATGTTGAGTAAGACAGATAAAAATCTTACTTACTAGATTCACCTGATAGTTATGTCCAGTGGAATTCAATGGACATTCCATCAAACATGCACTATGAGTCATACAACATGCTAGGCATCATGGCTGCCCTAAGGAAGTTAATGGTCAAAGAAGGGAGTGGTCAAGGAGGAGACAAACATATAAACAGATACAGTGAATTTTAATATAGTTGAGACAAAGAAAGAAATATGCAAAGAATATTATGTGAGCACAGGGAGGGTACATAGTAAACTATACTGTTTAGAAATGGTTTCCAGGAGTAGATAATTCAAGTCATAGGGTGCAGCATGAGCAAAGGCACAGAGACATGGAACAGCAAGACATGTACAGAACTCAGAGGGAAAGGTGAGGAGTGGAGAAAGTAAGGACAAAGGAATACACAGAGGCTAGAAAACAGAAAATCTTGTATACTGGTTTAAGCCTGGGTCTGCCCTACAGATTTCAAGGAGCCACCATGGTGATAAAGCCGAATTTGCACAGTCAGCTCTGTGTTTTTAGACTGAGCCCTCTAGCAGCAAATTAAAAAGATGGATTCTAAAAGTAAGAATGGAGAATAGAGGGAATCTGGAGGGAGGATAATGTGGGCCTAAACTATTGCAGTGATAGGGAGGATCCAGATGGGTAGCTCAATCTGGATCAACATTTAGGAGGTAAAACTGGCATGACTTCACACTGGCTACAGAGAGTAAAAAGAGAAAAAAAGCATGTAAGATAACTCCCAGGTTTTTGGAACTATGCCCAAAGGGGTAGAGGACATTTCATTTATTAAAAGCTCTTTTTAATTATGCCAAATGTCCTCCCTTTCTTTTATTCAAAACTTTAAAAAATTTTAAAAAAGATTTTATTTATTTATTTGAGAGAGAGAGAGAGAGAGAAAGTACAAGCAGGGGGAGCAGCAGGCAGAGGGAGAGAGAGAAGCAGGCTCCATGTTGAGCAAGGAGCCCGATGTGGGACTTGATCCCAGGACCCTGGGATCATGACCTGAGCAAAGGCAGCTGTTAAACCAACTGAGCTACTCAGGCACTCCTAAAACTTCCTTTTCTAAAAATAGAAATACCGGGGCACCTGGGTGGCTCAGTGGGTTAAAGCCTCTGCCTTCGGCTCAGGTCATGATCCCAGGGTCCTGGGATCGAGCCCCACATCGGGCTCTCTGCTTAGCAGGGAGCCTGCTTCCTCCCCGCTCTCTCTCTCTGCCTGCCTCTCTGCCTACTTGTGATCTCTGTCAAATAAATAAATAAAATCTTAAAAAAAAAAAAAATAAAAATAGAAATACCCTCATCTTACCTATATAAACTTCTGTGGCGGCACCTTGCCCTAACATGAATCATGTTAGATCACAAATCTATTTCCTAAACATGTGTTAAGATCTAAGATTTGGTAACCAACAACTTCAACTTCCTAGAAATGCTGAATACTACCCATTGCTACAAGTTCTGATGTTTATTTAATACTAATATAACAGGTTTTTTTTTTTTAAGATTATTTATTTATTTATTTGACAGAGAGAGAGAGACAGGGAGAGAAGAAACACAAGCAGGGGGAGTGGGAGAGAGAGAAACAGGCTTCCAGCTGAGCAAAGAGCCTGAAGCGGGGCTCGATCCTAGGTTCCCAGGATCGTGACCTGAGGGGGAAGGCAGCCGCTTAACAACTGAGCCACCCAGGCACCCCAACTTGTAACAGTTTTGACAAAGAATCTATTAGTATCCTAATCACCTTACTAATAATTACATGCCTTTCATTCAATATTTGTTCATTTTATTGTTAGTGCAATGATCAGAACTTCTAGAATAAATGTTAAATAATGATGCAGAAATCACTGCTTTGTTCCTAAATGTATCTAAAATGTCATTAATATTTTATCACTAAATACTAAACTGGCTATTTATCATGTTTAGAAAGCACCCACCCATTTCAATGTTACTGGCTTTCTAAAAAGCTCATT